>NW_017306754.1:833169-862512 GCF_000935625.1 Nanorana parkeri | reverse complement strand
CTGGAGACGTTCTAGGCTGGGATCTATTTCTCACTGGATCCCTGCTGCCCTCCCCTTCTTGTATGGGCTGTGGCAACAGGGATCCATGGAGAAATGGCCGGCTGAGGGGCAGAGGAGGGAGCACTGCATGTCAGGATGGCCAAGCGCTGAGGAGAGCAGGCTGTCAAATCCAGGATCGCTGGCAGCTCTGTGATCATGCATGGCCAAGCGGCTCAGGATGGAGAGCGGGCAGATCACTAAATATCATTGTATTTAACGATCATCTGTGTGCAGGACAAACACTGGATTGATCAGCTGTTCACTCCAGTGTTTGTAAACAACTGGGGACGCATAGTACTATGTATCCCCAGTTATGAATGAACAGGAAGTGCTTTACATCACTTCCTGTTCATTCATGAGTTTCTCAATGGGTAGACGCACTCAGTACAGAGGCTTCTACGCATTCATAACTGGATGATAGTAAAACATTTACTATCGCCAGTTTGTGAATGAATGGGAAGCCTATCTAGTGAGTTCTTTCCATTCATTGAGTGCTGAGGCTGCAGAAATAGAGATTGAGGACTCTATTTATCCTCAATTTGTCCTCAATTTATTTTCTTTTTCTATTTGTAAAAGGAAATGCCAGGGATCTGTTTAGACCCCTGATATATCACCGAACCCCACCCTAACAGTGACAAAGTAAAAATTAAAACAACCCCCCCCCCTCCCCCCCCAGACACACACAGGTAACATACACGTGCACCATATTGTGGTTTACGGCCATGCACATGTGCTGCGGTGCATTGTTAGCTGCATCGCAATGCTTGATTTATTAATTTTTTTAAAAGAACATTAATTTAACTTTGTGGCAAAGCGTTGTGACGCATTGCCATTTGTTGTGATACACTGTGTTGCGATTAGATGTACACCTATATCATTTTATCACAACATACACCAACACAGCGCACAAACAATTTTAAACATAAGTTGCTTATTCACAGTTTTGCGGTGCTTTTGCCATTTCGCAAAAATGCTCAATTTAAAATGTACAAATATTTGTTATCTATTAACTCAATACAGTTTTATGTTTTAGATTTAGTCGGAAGATTTTGCACTGATACTGATTTGAGTGTGCTTTATCAATTGAATTGTGTATTTTTATCGGTTTAATGTTGATTTGATAAACATTTGCGCAATTATCACAGGGCCTACAAAATTAGTAGCACCATCTTTTTATTCTAAAAGGCCTGTGCTTTCAGAAAATATATGGTTGGGGGGTGGGGGGGGTCTTTTTACAAACGCTACCAACGCAGCAGTAGAAGATCAAAACAATGGGAAAAATTGCAAAAATGGTGTGGCCAGCTGAGGTGAAAAGCATTCCAGAAGGCTTGGCAGCGAAAGAGTTAAGGGACACAGGTCCTTCTCCTCTGTGTTTATTTTCATGCTTTTAATACTACTTTGCTGCAACACTAAGGCATTATGGTTGTGCGTAGGGTTATCCTGTGCTGCCAGCATTTTTTTTTTTTTGTCAGCGTCCATTTCTCCTGTAGGCAATCTGAGAATTCCTGGGTCTCTCAATATACTTCAAAAAAACAATCCTATTGTTGTTGACTTTTCAAGGGGAAAAAAGCTCACATGCACGTCATTGTTAGTCTGATATCTTGGAGATCCCGTGAATGCCATCAACACTCTTCTTCTCTGCATTGTTTACTACATTTTCTTTCGATAGCTGTCTTTGACATTAATGAGAAGCCTTAATTGTAATACGCATGTGTGGGATTCTGTGTGATGTTGACTGTGAGCATTGCTTTTTGAATACATTTATCCAGTAGTTGTAATTTTGTTTTATCTTATTTTGTAAGGTAGTGACAATCTGGGTAAGTTGTAAACAGAACCTCCTGGTTTCCTAACCTATAACATATTCCTATTGCACTATGTGACAGGGTTAGCACGTCACTGACTCAGAACAGGGGTCTGGCTGTTAGAGAGACCAGAATTTGAGGAGCTCTAGACATTTGATTACAGACAGCAGAAATCAACATAGAGGGGGTCAAACAATTGTGCTTCACCAAACCCAAAAAACATAGAATAGGTTTTGATCACAGACAACAGAAATGGCGATGAAAAGGGTCAAGCTCAGTTTCACTTAACCCAAACCAAAAAATAATAGATTAGGTTCTATGAATGTGAATTAGTTTTTTTTATTTTGTACTTAAATGTATTCTTGTTATTGAACAGATTTGACACAAAGAGAGGTTCAACTCAACAGTTATCAACAATTTCACTTAGTGGGCAAAAAGAAGGGCCACACTGGTCTAGTAAGTTTTAATTAAAATAAATTGCTTTTTTTTTCTTGTCTTTTTGCTATATTACATGCACATCTTATCTTCATAAGTTTAAAGTACAACTTCCCTTTTTTGTCAGGTATTAAGCATCATACCTAAAAAAAGCCATCTTAAATATAGTTAATAAATATTACTATCTAATAAGATTACTATTTACATGATTAATCAAATATTTTTCAAATTTTATCTGCCAGCCAGGTGCTGGGACATAGCGAACAATGGGGTGGGAGTCTTCGGCAGTACTTGCTTAATATTTTCTAATGGTGTGCAAGCACCCCATGAGCAGAGTATGTAGTCAAACATGCAGGGTACATATGTGTGGGCCTACCTCTTCACTAAGAGAGTGGAGGAGGGGTGAAAGATGTACAGAAAGGGCGAGTGCCAATAGTTCAGTCCAACCTGTATGTCCCCACACACTACTGTGGCCCAAGCAGCTGCAGCAGTTGAAAAGAATCTGCAGTGCTTTAATTGCCAGTGGAAGGGCATTGTTACTCTACTGAGGGAAGTCTACAAACAAGGAAGAATCCACAGGTATTATCGATGTGTTAAAGGGATGGTGTTTAGAAAAAAAGTACCCTGTTTTTGCTATGGACAGCCTACAAGACATTTTGATTTGATACTATAGTTCTACTTATACCTATACTTACTATAGTTCTACCTCATACCACTAAAAAGGAAATGGTATTTACCCGGTCCTAAACAGGGCTGGGAGGGGGCTTTTTAAATATAGTGCACAGACCTTTACACAGAAAGTCATAAAACCAGATATATTTTATTTACAATATCAAATGAAAAACCATATACATAAAAACAGCATGCTGGTCATCAGTTCATGTGAATTACAATTTCGGGTTCACATATGGACTTTTATGTCTCAACTAGAATGATAATCTTGGATCGCTACATGATTCTTCAACATGTTTCGCCAATCCTTGGGTACTTCAGGAGGAATTATAGCAGCCTAAAAAGTAATTTGACCAGCTTGACAAATGTTTGGCAGAACCCACCGAAGGACAGTCACCCCCCTGGGGGGGCCAAGGGAGAAGTAAACAACACACCCGGAAGGAATAATCCTAGGCCAGTAGAGAGGGCTTCTCTGATAGCCAGTGCTCACGTCTCACTCCAGCAGCTCTCTGAGAATCAGAGAGGCCCTCTCTACTGGCCTAGGATTATTCCTTCTGGGTGTGTTGTTTGCTTCTCCCTTGGCACCCCAGGGGGGTCAGTGGGCTCTGCAAAAAATTTGTCGAGCTGGTCAAATTGCTTTTTAGGCTGTTATAATTTCTCCTGAAGAATCCAAGGATTGGCGAAACATGTTGAGGAACATGTGGCGAACCAAGATTATCATCCTACTGGAACCATAAAAGTCCACATGTGTACCCGAAATTGTAATTCACATGAACTAGACCTGTAATTCACTAGAACTAGACTAGACATGAGGACAAGCATGATGGTTTTTTGTATATGGTTTTTAATTTGATATTGTAAATAAAATGTATTTGGATTTATGACTTTCTGTGTAAAGGTCTGTGTGCTATACTTAAAAGCCCCCTCCCAGTCCTGTTTAGAACTGGGTAAATCCAATTCCCTTTTTAGTAGTATATGACTAGTATTGAGGTGTGTTGGTCCAGATCTTTCCTCTAATACGGTGGCATATATACTGTATGCAAGGGTTTGATTCTTCTTTAATTTACCCCAGCTGTGTATTTTTCCATTATGGGTTGAGAGTGGCTATTCTATGAAAGATACTGTTGCTATACAGCAGTAGAAATTGCAGACATGCTCATTTTAGAAGCATACAACAGAAATTAGAGAGTGTGAAGTTTTTAAAATGTCCACTTGATGTCACTCTTAGACTTTCATATGACTAGAGGTTTCATCCAGTTCATTGTATTCTTGAAGTGAGCACATTAGACTGTTCATTATAACTTAAAATGCATGAATCCATTTTTTTTTACTTAATTAATTTTATTGCCATAGGTATTTTTTTAAGTTTTACAAACCTCATATTGAGGAAAGTTGTTATGAAAATCATACTTTTACTTACTATTTCCAATCATTTGATCTGTTTTCTACACACCAGGTTTGCAACTGGAGGCTTTAACATTCCGCTTATCCTAATTTAATTTAAAGCATAAACCCAGGAAGTGAAAGTGAGAGCTAGCTCAGCCCTCCCTCACACTGCCAGGTCTATGGTAGACTGCTAGCGAGTCTTGTGACTCTCAAGTACATGCGTGGTTGAGTTTTTACACTGGTTGCGCTGTCCACCATTATATTACTGAGTATACAATGTGGGTATGGAGACAGATGATGCTGTTGATGGGAAAAATTTTAACGATTTTACACATTGGTAGCGATCCGCCTGACACTGCCTACATAGTTCCAGCTTCTTCTGTGAGACTCAGTGCTGTTGAACCTGCAGATAAGTAAATACTGAGACACACACTTGTACTTCCCCTCGAACCACCATTGCATCCATGCTCTTCATTGACTGACACTTCACTGTGCTCCTTATTGATCACCATTGTTTTCTTGTACTTGGCTTTAGTTAGGCTTTTATGGAATGTATTATTCACCCTATTTACCCTATTCACCCTGTTCAAGGAATGGGCACATTTTTGCTATTATATATAAAATAATTTGACAAATTATCATGAGATTGATCATTTCCAGTATAGAGATGTATTCATATGTACTTTATGTATAATGTAATTTTTCGTTCTCATTCATTGAAGGACATTATTATTATTTAAAGATAATTGGTTATACTGATGCCCACCGGAGTATTTGGTTACTGCCAAAAAAACACAGTGATCTAGCCTGTGTTTTTTTTTCCTCCTTTTTTTGTGCTACTGCACAAAACATTCCCCTATCTACCTGGCTTCCCCACATCCTGGGACCCTCTTTCCCTGTCAAAATAGAGTCTTGAATTTTGGAGTTGAACCCCTTCAGGACACTTGCTCCCTTTCTCCGAAGTATCTTCTTCTTTGAGTACTGTTACACCCCTCGTGCTACATGATACCCCTTGGCATTCCTTGTTTCCAGAGGTATTTTATGAGCTAAAAGATTGAATGGGGACCTGTACTGGCTGTCCCCTACCTAAACAAGGACCTCTCCGTCCTTCTGAGTCACCCACTACTTCTCAGAGCATTGATGTTTTAGTTCACCCTAGTGCCTTTTCCTGGCATCCCCACTGTGGGGTGCTTAGATGGCCTCTACTAAAGAGAGTCAACTATTTGGACCCCCGCAGTAAGCACCATTCTGAAGGACCTAACACCCACAAGATTCAGCAGGATAGGGTCTCACATGTGTCTATCATTACTACGGTAGCTACCTGTCACCAGCAGGTGAGGCTGTTAAACCCTAAAAAGGTGTACATCTTGTGCGCCATTGGATCCTTCATCAACAGTCGGGGAGTTGGCCCCTTTCCCACCATCAGGGATGTGGGGGGCATTAGGGGAACCCACTCTTAGGATAGGTTCCCCTTCCCTCATTGGTTATCTTCAAGGCCCTTCTCTCTAGTTCTCTCTAGTTTTATGGGCCTGGGCTCTGAGTGAAACCTTGGCCTTTCTTTATGGACCAGGTAGTCCCTGCCATGATTCATCATTCTCTTCTGGTGAGCAGGGTGGTCTCTTGCTGAGCTGTCTCCATACCTGGGATTTCTGTGTGGCTCCCCAGAACAGATGGATCCTCCTTCCCACCTTGAGTCAGTTTCCTAGGTTGGACTCTGTTGGATATCACCTAGATGTTGTAGTGCCTTTGCCTTTGGGAAGGCATGGGAGTACTTCTTGCAAGAGGACAAGCAGCCTGGTCCCACTCTGGATGATGCTAATGACAATCCATTAGAACTTGCTTTCCTCAACCGCTTGTCTCTGCATTGAAGGGAGAGGTTTGCACAGCTGGGTGCTCCTCATCTTCTGTGTGAGCAGGCAGAAATCATCGCGGGTGTACCATGCGCTCCCCCTGGACTGCAAACAGGCGGAACATGCTGGGTTCCTTCAACATTAGATATCACCTAGATGTTGTAGTGCCTTTGCCTTTGGGAAGGCATGGGAGTACTTCTTGCAAGAGGACAAGCAGCCTGGTCCCACTCTGGATGATGCTAATGACAATCCATTAGAACTTGCTTTCCTCAACCGCTTGTCTCTGCATTGAAGGGAGAGGTTTGCACAGCTGGGTGCTCCTCATCTTCTGTGTGAGCAGGCAGAAATCATCGCGGGTGTACCATGCGCTCCCCCTGGACTGCAAGCAGGCGGAACATGCTGGGTTCCTAGTGTAGCTACTCCCTGTTGGTGATGGGATATGTTTGGTGGACTTTTTGGGACCTGATGATCTGGGCATAGGTTTTCCTTTGATGGCTGATCCGCAGCCTCTTGAGAAAGAATACATTCCCTTGTTCTGTCCCTAATCAGGTAAATGTTTCCAGTGAGGCTATGTTTCCTGTTCACTCTATGGTCATGGCCGCTTTGCTGAACCGGGGCAGGTCAGGGGGTAGGTAGTTATGATGTTCTACTCGATTTGGTGGGTTTTGTTTTACAGTCTGTAGCTGCTTCATGCTGTGGTCCTTTGGGTGGATATTGTCTGTGATCTCCTCTGTAATACTGAGGAATAGTCCTGTGTCCTCTGCTTGCCTTTTCTGAGCAAAGCTTCTACATTACAGGTCCTCTTTAGGAACTTGTGAATGTGTCCTTGCGTGTATTGGCAATGCGTTCGCTATGTCATATTATGCAGGAACAGTTCAGGGTACAAGGGATGTGTTGTTCAGGGTGCTGTTTGTTGTTCATTCATTCTAAAAGAAAAAATGTTTTCATAGTTTTTAATGGCAGTCCCCCACCTAAAGTTGTGCTGTCTTGAATATACAGCTTTGCTTTTTACATTATTGTAACTGATTGTTTTTTTTTGTTTGTTTGTTTTTTTATTTTGTTAATCCTGTGTGAAGTATTTTCTTCCAAAACAGTAGATTTAAGCAAGAAGTTCCCAGAAAGCAAGCAGATAGATGAATGTGCCAGTTATAATGAAAGAGAAAAGTATCTTCAAGGATCTTCCATTGTGTACAGACAGGAGGAAAAAGATAGTACACTGGAGAATTTGATTCACATTGCAGGTTTGTATTCCTCCATGAACATTAGATCATTGTCATAGATGTCAAACTTGTCCTCTATCAGGTTTCTTCAATAAGCTCTCCAGTTAACTACTGTATTTTAGGTAAGATCTCTGTAGTTCACATTGGCATGCACATTTGATGGATATTAGCCTGTATGTCCATATGCTTGGTAGACTGGTGAGATTTTTTAGCAGTGGGATAGTTTGTACTACTGCAGTTCCTTCCATTCGTTTGAACAGGGATTGCATGAAAGATATCCGATTAGAAAACCTTTGTACATTGGATTGAGAAGGAGATTGCTTTTTTGGATACTTTAGTCTATAGAAATGGTGATGAACCTTAAGAGTGATCTTTTTGGTAAACCAACTGACAGAAATTCTTAACTATAATTTCAGTTTTCATCTTAAATCATTGAAACACACTATCCCAAAGTCTTAGGTGTTAGCTATTAAAATATTGGATTCTAAAAAGAAACAAGAAAGACTTTGGAATATGAGGAATAAATGTAAGGAGAGGGATTATCCACCAAAATAGCTGGATTTAATCTTATTGAACTTGGATAAGGATACAAGAAAATGCCAAAGGTAAAATCTAATAGTTGAATTTGTCATTCTCTACAATGTATTAACTCCCAATATTAATGAGATCATTTAGAATTGATGGAATATTCTAAGTGGTCATCAGAGGCCACCCGGCTTCCTGATTGGTCAGGAAGCCAGGCTGCCTAGCAACAAGTGAAGCCGGCTTCCTAGCCAATCAGGACTGGGTGGCATGTCATAACCCGATGCCCGACTACCTGATTGGAAAGGAACCTGGCTCCATGCTCCCTCAGCACTGCTCGCCCGAGTACTCGCCCAATTACTCGGTCTCAGAACTGATACCGATACTAGTGCATCCCTAGTAAAAAGTACGTTATTGTCTTTGTATGGATTAATGTCTAAAAACAAGGCTATTTTTACTTTGTGTTACTCAGTTACACGTTTGTCTGTGCACAGTATGCATCAGTTACAAGTGTTTGCACACAGGGGACCCTATGCATCAGTTACATCTGTGTGTGTGTGTGTGCATGCAGGGGACACTGCATCAGATGCGTGTGGGTGCAGGGGACTCTATCACATCAGCTACATGTGTATGCACACTGGGGACACTATGCATAAGTTACATTTGTGTGTATACCTGGGACACTATGCATCAATTATGTGTGTGCACAAAGAAAATATAAATTTGTTACATGTGTGTGCAAAGGGACACTATACATTCGGTACATATCTGTGGGAGAGAGCATATAGATTTGTAACATGCGTGTGTCACAATATGTATAAATATGGTGTGTATGTGTATTTATTCTTTAGTGAAGTGTGTGTAAAAAAAACTCCTTATCAACACGACAATCCAGGCAACCTGGATTTAGCTGAGTCTGTTTCACTGATATATTTACACACACACTTTGCTAAGTTGTTTTAATTTTTTGTACATATGTCAGATAAATAAAAGGTAAGCACTGATCGCTGTGGTGACCAACTGGCTCCCAAATTTATCAGCTTTTCAAGTTCACACGCTTCTCAAGCCCAGAAACATGAGCACGCCGATTCTTCACAATTTTTTGGTAAATTAAATAGCAGCGTGTTCACACGCAACTATTATTCCAACCATTCTGTACTGTCCAGAGGTGTTTGTTTTTGAAAGCTTATTTCCTCTTGGCAGTTTTTAAGTGTTCCTCATTCCACTTATGGAGAGACTTTCATTATTTTTTGCACTACCTAAATAATGTCCCAAAAACATGAGTGCATCACAGTTTAGACAAAAATGGTTAGCTCATGCATTTACATTCCTGCATTCATCAACGCAAGCAACACAACGTAGAGCTAATTTACACAACATCACCTTGCAATTCATGCAGGGCTTTGCACAACACACCTGCTGGGTGTGTACACACTACAAAGGTGTCTAGATTCCACCAATAGATCATGTTGGGAGGGAACACACTACAGAGGTGTATACTTGTTCGTGGCGTGGTTATAAGGTTAGTAAATCAACCCCATAGGCTTACTCCTAAGGATTTAGAGGTTAATGCTATTACTCCCAAGTTAAAGGAGACAATTTCAACTCTAATAATGCAGTGCACACTACTCTGAAACTAGAGGATCAGCCTGTTGCTTCTACCCTGATGGGTCATTTAAAACTCCTAATTCCGTAATCCCTTCCATTGCACCGCTTTTTCAACAATTTATCTATGGAAATTGAAATAAGTTTTTTGATTCTCCAAGAATGTATTAGCCTTGTATTCATTTTGTGAATATTTTGTGCAAAAGTAGTATATTCCTATTTGTAGATCTGGCTGGCCTTTTTCTTTGTATCCCCTATTCCATCTATTTCTCTATGGAGATTGGAAGCACCTTGATAAGTTGTTTTCTCCCCCCAAGCACTTATTAGCCTTGTATCCATTTTGTGAAAATTTTGTGCAAAAATGGTTTATTCCTTGTGTGGATCTTGCTGTGCCCTGCCTTAACAAGGCAATTAGCATACTGGTAAAGTATGCACCTGTCTTTAAAGACCCTGCCGACAAGTGTTTGGAAGCCCCTTTTTGCACAATTATCGCAGGACCTGCTGTCTTCAGACAGTAGATAGTGATGATCTTGAGCTGCAGCAAAATGGGAGGGGTGGTAGTGTTATCTTGCATGAATATAACATATAAAGCCATAGAAAAGAATAAGAACAATATATGAACAAGGATGATCATCTCTTTAGGAAAATCATTTTACACAGTCTGATAATTTGTAAAGAAAAGATATAGTTTGTTACAAAAATTTGTTTCCTTTTTTCTAGGTAGAAGATGCCCTTCTCCGGTAGATGAGGAATCCTGTGCCACCTTATGGGGAATTATTCCATCAGTAGTAAGTATATGACAAAAAACTTTCTGATCATTTCATACACAGCAAAACAATACTTCAGTTTACTGTGTGTGTGTCTCTCTGTTAGATATTGGCAAAATAGGCCTGTCACATTTTCATTAAGGCCTCATTCAGACTGGCAGCAGTCTATACTTTGGTGGACCACTTTGCAGATGGTAGTGGAGCAGCGGTTTGCAGGGTTTTTCTAGTTTAAATTCCCCCAAAAATTTCTATTAACATACCGAGTCGCAGCTACATACCCATGCAGTTGTAGCGCTCTCCCATACTCCAAATGTCACGTTTCTCAAGCGGCACCACATGTTAAAAGCAGCATGCTGTATATTTTTTGCATTACTACGGCAATGTATGCAGCACTCTGTGGCCGAAGTGCTACTATTGCAGTGAGGGACAGTGAAACCGCCCGTATAAGCTAGGCCTAATTGTACTCTGTTTTCTTCCTCTTTTCTTTTGGACCATTTTCGTTTACATGGAAACTAAAAATAAATGTACATAAATTGATTAACAATGCAAAACTTTGGGGGAATGTGCTGTGGACAGACGAAACAAAATTACAGATTTTTTTGGTAAAGCCCATCATTCTACTGTTTTCAGAAAAAGAAATGAGGCCTTTAAAAAAAATACAGTCCCTACAGTCAGGGTGGAAGTTCACTGATGTTTTGGGGTTGCTTTGCTGCTTCAGGCACTGGATGTCTTGACTGTGTGCATAGCATTATGAAATCTGAAGACTACCAAAGAATTCTGGGGTACCATGTAGGGCCCAGTGTCAGAAAGTTGGATCTCCATCAGAGGTCATGGGTCTTACAGCAGGACAATGACCTAACGCACACGTCAAAAAGCACCCAGAAAAGGTTTCTGACAAAGCGCTGAAGAGTACTGGACTGGCCAGCAATGAGTCCAGATCTAATTCCCACAGAGCACCTGTGGAAAGATCTCAAAACAGCAGTTGCGAAAAGGAACCCTTCCAATCTGAGAGACCTGGAGCAGTTGGCGAAACAAGAGTGCTCCATATTTCCTGTAGAGAGTTGTAAGAAACTCATTAATGGTTACAGGAAGCGATTGATTTGTTATTTTTTCCAAGGGCTATGCTGCCAAATATTAATTGAGGGTGCCAATAATTTTGTTCAGTCCATTTTTTGGAGTTTTGGGGAATGTGTCGGGTTTGGCTTTTTCTTTTTTTCCACTTTTTTTGTGTCATTCCAATACAAACAACATAAATAAACATCAGAATGCCTAAACATTTGTAATTGCAAAAATTTTCTGCACAAAGTGCTGCATTGCCTGACAGAAATGCAGGGGTGCCAATAATTTTGGTCATGATAGATAGATAGATAGATATTACATTGTTTTATAAATAAACATTTAATGCATGGCAAAGGGTACGTAACATCCTGAGCAAGATTTATTTTTAGGTAAAGTAGGCACGTCCCTACAGGTGCTATCCATAGAGCAGCACTGTGCAGGTACCTACTCTGCTGAATTCTCAGTGTCATGATAAAACACCGGCAATAGCAGGGAGGGTGCATTCTGCACAAATGCACCCTCCTGCTCCAAGACCTGCAGCGTCTACAGCAACTGCCAGCTTCCACAAACGCGGGGAAAGACACTGGCACTGCGTAAGGCTTCCCTGTAAAATGCCTGATGCGGACAGGCGTTTAGGGCAGCCTGGGGTTCTCCTCTGCCTATGTGCAAGCCGGCAGATCCCACAGCAGGTAAGGCCGGTTGAGGCTAAACAGATTTAAATTTGTGCCTACAGGCGCCTGAAAACCAAAACCCGGCCCTGACAGCATTATGTAGGTAGACTGCTGATTGTTAAAAAAAAAAAAAGAAAGTTGACACAGTGTTACACTTTTATGTGGCAAATCTACTTTTTGGAAAAGAAGATGAGTTTTATATAAGTATGTGATTTAATTCTAGAAGTCTGTGACTATGACTTGTTTGTCATAGAAGTGTATTTGAAATACATGGAGTTCTTTTATTAAAGTATAATATCAGAAACATAAAAGCTTTTCTACTATTGCACAACCAAGATTTATGCAACTGAATCCTTTTTATCTATGGAAAGGATACATACAAGGATACATACAAGGAGACAGATGACAGCTCTGAGACCAGTTATTTTACACCAGAAACGCACTTGTCTTCTGAGAATTCACAAGAAAAGGTAATAACAAGGAAGTCATATAGTCAACCGCTGTTATTACGTTGGCTAAAATATTGTTTCTGAACTCAAGCCCTCATGCACTGCTAACTGTCTGCTTGGTATAAACATAAAACAATTTTCTCCAGGAGGCTATCATGTGACATTGCCTGGCCATAAATGAGTAGCTATCTTCCCAAAAATGACAGAATACAGGGGCATAACTGCCCGTCCTTGACTAAGGTATCATAGTTCCAGAACCTCTTGTGATTGTTGCCTGATACTGACAATAGTTCATGCTTGGTTTGGTCTTTGAGCAGAGGAAATAAAGCCATAAATTCACAGGGAGATTAGTTACTGTCAAGGAAAAAATTCAAAACCTGAGAATTTAGTTTTACATACCTTCTAACTTGTCATTCAATTAAATCTACATGAATTTCGCTAAAGCCCCTATAGAAAAAAAAATATTTATAATAATTTAAACAAATGTAAACATAATTTAAAATGATTAAACATTTTAAAAAATGAACAACATAGAAAGAAAAAATATGTTTAAATCTGAGTGATGCATCAACACATGTATTGTCGTGCAAGTTTCCTCAGTGCATACTTACTTGTGTTGGTCATGTTGGTGTTCTGCGGTGCAATTTATTGTTAATGGCACCCCAACACACCTTGCTAACACATGTTTGATGTAATTTGTTGTGTGGTATATATGCCTAGTTTTCTACTTTTGCCTTGTTTTGTTAGTAGCCCTGTTAGTAGCTCTACTAGTAAATTAACCTGAAACTTTAATTAGTTAAAGACTTTGTACTGTTATAACAAAATGCTTAATATTTACTTTAGCTTGTCTGAAAAAATCACAATTTAGGATTCAAGAAAATATTTATTAAACATTAAAAATATCAGTTTTGGGTTATACTGGTAAGTTGAATCACCCAATTGTCTACATTTCTTGTATTTCTCAGAAGTGAGATTTTCCCCCCAGTAGTTTGTTTCTTTGCTGTCTCCCAGAAAACCATAAATGGTGTAAGGCCCACATCACAATGGCAATCTGTAAAAAGCTAAAAAATTGCGTTCTTTTGCATTTGTTTTGCTAGGGAAAAAATAAATAGTCAATGAATGTCCCGTGTTGCAGACATTTCAGGGAAATTATAGCAACATCAGTGTTTTACTTTCTGCAGCATTTGGAGCTAGCTGCAGAATTGGCAACTTTAGATTTATAGCTGCATAGATATGCATTGTAGTCAATCACAGCAGCAACTCTGGTAAAATTTGCAGTATTAACACCTGGAATTAAAATGGATTTGCTTGGTATTTTCATAGTTTTATATACAAAGCATACTTAAAGGAGAACTATGAGGCGAGTGATTTTCACTCAACCTCATAGTTCAAGCCGACGTGTGACAATGAAACTGTCACAGGTCGGCTCAATAGATCGGGAAGTGAGCGAACACATACCGTCGCTCGCTCACTTCTTGATCCTGTCCCTGCAGAGAGCCGTGACTGTCACTCACGGCTCCCTGCAGGGATTCCCCTGTCCGATCCTCCAGCGCTGACTGGCGGAACGGACAGGGGAGGGGGCGGGTACAGCTGGCTTAGCCTCTGGATAGGCAGAGCCAGCTGTCAATCATGCAGCTGAGTGGATCTCGACAGTAATGTTGGGATCCGTCCCGGCTGCGGCGATCTCAGTATACCGTGAGCTGAAGCTCGCGGTATACTGAGCTTTGGGTCACGGGAGAAGGCTAGTTTATGTCCTCCCGTGACCCTTAGGAGAACTATGGGGAAAAACATTTACCCCATAGTTCTCCTTTAACACTTTGAAATCTGCAAGAAAAATATAGGGGTCTATTCACGAAGCTGCCGAAGGATCTGGCCGTAGCTTCGGCCCCAGTAGAAGCAAAGGTTCAGTAGAAGCTAAGGGGAGCTGTACGGGCTATTCACAATAGCCCGTACAGCTCCCGATCATGGCCGAGCGGCTCAGCCAAGCCGAACGCATATGCATGGGCTCTTTCTGCACTTCGGGTCGGCCGAACATGCCGAGCATGTTCGGCCGACCCGAAGCCACACGAAGCATGCCGATGTACGGCTGATTTCAGCCGATGTACGGCTGATTTCAGCCAATGTACGGCTGAAATTAGCCGTACCAGCCTGAAGTGAATAGCCGAACAGTGTTCGGCTCACTTCACTTCAGATCGGTCATTCACTCGGCTGCCCTCGGCAGCTTTGTGAATAGACCCCATAGTGTAACAAAAAGTTAACTAAACAAAGAATGCAGATATTTACTATGTTTTATAATTTTGGACACCTGGTTTAAAAAAAAAGATAGATCAACCTTTTGCTGCAGTTGGGACTCTAAATGAGGTAAGTCTCTACCAGCTTTGCATAACTGGAGCCTGCAATTCGTGCACATTCCTCTTGACAAACTTGCTTTAGTTCTGTAAGGTTAGACGGCGTCTGTTGACTCTGAATGATGCAGACTGCCACAGAGTCTCAGTTGTATTGAGGACTGTGCTGTTGCTGCTCCTGTGCTGTCCCGTATTATATTGGGGGTGGGGAGGTGACCAGGCTGTGTTTATTAACTGCAGTAACAAAAAGTCAGGTCACTAGACTGGCTAGGCTGTCTGGGGGACTGTGTATATGTCCGAATGAATATAAAAAATAAGTCATGGCAACTGGACTTACTGTATTTTTCTTGAAGGTGTTTCACTGTTCATCCAACCAGCTTTCTCCATTCAG
Organism: Nanorana parkeri; assembly: GCF_000935625.1. Lineage (NCBI taxonomy): Eukaryota > Metazoa > Chordata > Amphibia > Anura > Dicroglossidae > Nanorana > Nanorana parkeri. The sequence goes on along the minus strand of NW_017306754.1, from coordinate 847,299 downwards.
AAGTTTCTGAATAGAGAAAGCTGGCTGGATGACCAGTGAAACGTCTTCAAGAAAAATACAGCAAGTCCAGTTGCCTTGACTTATTTTTTACAGATATACTATGACCTGGATGAATGAGAACCTACACAGACATAAATACAAGCCCTTTTGCAAATACCTGTTTGCCTAGAATTTAGCTTTGAATTTGATAAATTCTCAGTTTCTTACTGTGGTTTTTGCTCTACAATATCTGGTTTACAGTATTCCGTTTATTCAATTTAGAAAATTTGCCAATGCAACATCATTTGAGGATCATTCTTATAACAAACTGAACATAATTATATATTATTATTATATTTTTTTTTGTAACACATTGTGCTTTAGATTTTGAGCACCGAATCAAATAAAAGCTTTGGAGAAGATTCGCAGGAGCAAAACTCTTCAGAGCACAGTGGAAGTAGTATAAACACTACACAAGGTAATAAAACTGTCAGTTTCCAAGCAATGCCTCCCTCCAGATGCCTACTGTTCAAAAGGAAACCGCTGGTTGTGCCTTCAAGGAAACCCGTACTGAATAGGAAGCTACCATTGCTGATGTCATTTAAAAATACTAGTTGCCTGGCAATCTTGTTCAGCCTGTCACGTTAATACTTTCTTAGTAACTGACCTGGAACATGTATACAAATCAAGAGTTTTAAATTCACTCCAAACTTATTCTGCATACTTGTTCCAGGTCAAAACCCATAGATAGCCAGACAGTTGCTATTCTTATAAGGACCCACATCTTGGGTCCATGTGACTTACAAGTCTTTCTAAACAGACTTTTCTCTACTTACTTTACTTGTATAAAGCACTATGCCAAACCTTCCTTGCCTTCATATGTTGAATACCTATAGTTTCATCAGCTGGAGGAACCTCCTCAGATGCTGGATTTGTATATTTGGAAAGACAACTTGGTAGTGTTCTATGCATAAACGTATTGCTATGGATTTAAATGGAGCATGAAAATGTTATTCTGATCTGATTTTATGGATTGTTTTATTATTGATTAAACAAAATGTATATTTTACATACATGAATATTGAGCAGATTAAACCTTTCCGGTAAAAAGAGAGAGCAGATTAAACCACTATCCCAGGCGGCCGGGAGAGTTAGGCTGTGTACTCACTGTGTACTCCATCGGGTAACGAAGGAAAGGGGGAGGAGTCCAGTGACGTCACGAACATCGACGTCATCGGACTCCACCCCCCTTCCCTTCGTTAGCCAACAGAGCCACTTGTGGAAGGGGGGAGGAGTCCGGTGATGTCGCGGACATCGACGGAAGACCCGGAAGCCGGCGGAGAGGTGAGTATGGATCAAAAGAACTTTGATCGATCAAAATAATTTTGATCGATCAAAAAAATGAATGATTAATCGAAGGATTAATCGTTAAATTCCGCAGCCCTAGTAAAAAGATAAATAAAAATCTAAAAAAAATTTATTGATAAAAAAATTAATCAATTGGCCGCCCTGCCATCTGGTTGCCATTCTCAAGTGATGGGGAGCGGGGGGTTGGCGGCGCGGGGCGTATTGTGGAACCCGGCCTTGGGGCGGCAGGGAGAGTAAATCCGGCCCTGGAGCCACGCTGCAGCCGTGACCAATCCTGACAATATTGTCAGGATCAACCCCGCTGCCTGAATGACAGCTGGCTATGCCTCGCTGGAGTCAGAGCCAGCTGTGCCTACTTTCTCTCCCATCCGTTCCTCCAGTAAGCGCTGGAGGAATAGAGAGATGGGATGGGGGGAATCGCTACGGGGAGCGGTGACTGGCAGTCACTGCTCTCTGCAGGGAGAGAATCGGGAACTCAGCGATCAGCAGTATGTCATCGCTCAGTTCATGATCAATAGAGCTGATGTGCGACACTGAAGCTAATTATGGGGTGAGTGTATTTTACTCTCCCCATAATTCTCCTTTAACATTTATGTGGTCCTAGGCTTAGACTACATCAAAAACAGATCTGGAGGCATCCATTGTGTAGTCTGCAAATCAGGGTTGCATGTATGCATATCAAAAAGATGTGTGTAATTGCAAATGTGCTGACATCATCACATTTGCTAACAGCCTTGGTCATTATGAAGGAACTAGGAGACAAACACACTAGATGGCAGTTGTTGATAAATGTGTTTTGATAACAAAGCAGTATTGGTTAAAATGGCTTCATATGAAAAGTCTGACTTACTTTACCACATACTGCGAAGGAGGACCAGATAGAGACAAACCTACATTGTAGGTGATTTAGCCAACCTCAAACACATAAGATTCTGCCTATACTCAGGGTGCAGAAAGGTAAATGGAAGCAGCATTTTGGCATTTTAAAAGAATCCCATACAAATACAACTAGACAAATAGGTAATATTTGAAAAATTATAACTGTTCTTGTTTCCATCTCATTTTTGCATTTCTTTTGTAGATACATAGTACATCTGAGATGTGAAAAGTGTGTCTCTTTACAAGACATAAATGCTCAGATGTATTTGCATAACATTATTTGTAAGGAACTTTTGGGGGTTTTTTGTTTGTGTTTTACAAAGCAACTGTTTGTACTTTAAGGCTGCTCACATTACATGTTTTTTTTAATATCCTTTTTTAATACAAAACTGACTTCCATCTGGACAGCATATCCAACATAGACATTTCCGCTTGATAAATACATTTAAATAAATGTAATTACATTATTACATAACTTATTTTTATTCTTCTACTAAACAATCAAATACTTCCTTGAAAGCATTCATTAAATCCCATCTAGTTTAGCTTAACTGTCCCCACATACACATACATACTGTATATACATATATATACATACTGTATATACATATATATATATACAGTATATATATATATATATATATACTTAATTACTCCCTACATAGACATGAACAAACACAAACAACAACAAAAAACCCTCTTAATTTACATACCTCATCATATTCATATTAAGACCATTATCAATGTGCCAATGACATCACCAAAACATAATCTGCATTTTTCTTAAATTCAAACCACCCTGCCCATATTTAATACAATATTTTATATTGTCCTCTAGATGTTAGAACCATCTCTTCCATATTACAGATGTTGTTCATTTTTTCAAACCACTGATGTAACGGGGGTATAGAAACCTGCTTCCAATACTGCGGTATCAGAGCTTTCGCAGCATTAAGTAGATGAGGGGTCAATGAACATCTATATTTCGCTGCAGAATCTATAGTGCAATGAAATAACATACCCCATGGATCATCTTCAATATGAGAACCCATACTTTTTTCAACATAATTCCTCACCTGACCCCAATATCCCCTGACCCCAAAGTCCACCATATATGCACCATAGTTCCCCTCTGTCCACATCCCCTCCAGCACAAGGGGGGAAAATCACCATACATCTCATGCATTCTGGACAGAGAGAGGTACCAACGGGTAAGTAATGTATAATTCATCTCTTCCATGGTACATGCCATCGAGGATGTATGTGTTCAAGCCAATACCTTTGTTTTTTGTTCAACAGTCAGCTGGCTGCCCAAGTCCCTCTCCCATCTAGTCAAGAAATCAGGAAACTCTGGTCTCCCAAATTCCAACAAAATTTTATAAAAGGGGGAGATGCACATGGCAGGCCTACTACTTTAAAGAAACATAGGGGTCTATTCACAAAGCTGCCGAGGGCAGCCGAGTGAATGACCGATCAGAAGTGAAGTGAGCCGAATGTGAATAGACCCCATAGTTTCAATAGGACTCAGATCCCTTAAGGATCGTAATGCTCTTGGGAGCGATGCAAGAAAATGCTGTAACTGTGAATATCGCCAATAATCTATAAATGTCAAACTATTATGATCTAAAAGGGTCTCCAGTGGTGCCAACACTGTGCCCCTAAGCACGTGATGGAGGCGGATAGGCTTATCCACGTGCCAATCGTTAAACTTCCTGTCCCATTTACCCGGCATAAAATATGCGTGACCAGTCAAGGGTAGCAGAGGAGAGTTGTACAGACATCCAGCTTTCAACAAAATACCACCCCAAACCCCCAAAGTTGACCTCATTAGAGGCGAAGTATCCGAGGACAGGCCCCGAAACTGTCTGGGAATCCAGATCGCTGAATTAATTTCCGATCTACTCAACACATTCTCCACAGCCACCCACTGCCTGGTCTGATCTGCATATATCCAATCTACAACCCGAGTAAGAATCGCTGCATGGTAATAAAGCCTAAAAGTGGGGATCGCCAAACCGCCATCCACCTTGGGCCATGCCAACACCTCTCTAGAGACCCTCGGTTTCTTACGTTTCCATACATACTTAGATATCTCAGTCTGCAGTATTTTAAAATAATCCTTCGTGACCCCAAACTGGATCACCTGAAACATAAATATCAACCTGGGCAAAACATTCATCTTTACAACATTTACCCTTCCCAGCCAAGTATGACAAAGCGAATGCCAACGTTGTAGATCCCCTTTAATCCTATTCAACAATGGGATATAATTCAAACGAAACAATGAGGTAATATTTGGAGTCAGCATAATCCCCAAATATTTCTGGTGGGTATGAGACCACTCAAACAGAAAACTCGGTTTTAAAGAATGCACTTTTCCCATAGGAAGATTCAAATTCAAAATTTCAGATTTCTTCAATTTAATTTTAAAGTTAGACAGCATCCCAAATAAGGAGAGGGCCTTCAATTAATTTGGAAGCAATACCCGAGGCTGCCGCACATAGAACAGAACATCATCGGCGTAAGCCGCCAATTTGTGATGCTGTGTTCCAATTCTAATACCGTGTATAGATGGATCTGCTCGAATAGTTGCCAGGAAAAGAGAAATAGCAAATAATAAAGGAGAAAGGGGGCACCCCTGCCTGGTCCCATTATGTAATGTGATTCACTCATTACTCCGTTTACTCGCACCTGAGCCGTGGGGTTGGCATATAGGGCTATAATACTACGATACATATTAGGGCCTATACCCATGTGATGTAAAATGGAAAAAAGGTACTCCCAGTCCACCATTACATGTTAATACTGTACCAAGTATTTTTTATATGCCATATGTCAGTGTCTTATGTAGCTTCTAGTGACAACATAATGGAGATATGGTTTTTCATTTTAGGTCACAAGTGCACAAAATGCAATAAATATGTACATTTTCAGCATGTATGCTTTTAGCTTGCTGTTGTGTGTTTTTATTATTGAAAAAAGAGATAATTATGTTTTTTGTATAGAAAGAAACCAGACCGTATGTTGCAACAGGGAGACGACATTTGAAAAGGACATGCCAAGAGTGACAACACTTAGTTCATCACCAGATTCAAGGTATATAGAATGACAACATATTATTTTTGCGCTAATATTGTATATTTGTGATAGTTCACAGTTTGCATCATAATGTATATTACGTACATACAATTTATCTCATTTATTTTAACTTTTATTTTATTTTTGATAATAACACTGACAAAGCTCTTCCATCTGTCAATTATTAGTAAACATTTTTATGTCTGGCAGTAAATTTTACGGTGTACAGTTATGGTACATACATTCATAAAACATACTTGATTCCCTTTACTAAAAGCACCTGTCAGGCAGAGCCTTAGTAGCCCCTGACTTTACTCATCCACACTGACATTACCCATTGCTTATCATTCTTCATTCAGTCTTAAACACTTTTGGTGCAGATTTGCAGATATCTATTAATGGGTAACAATACAATGATACTATTCCATTCAATTTTGAGTTAAGCAGAGGTTTCCATTTTTAAGGAAACAAAAACAGTGGGTGTTAATCCTTTTTTTAGGATAGTGAGCAGAGTCATGTAAAGTTCACGTACTGTACATGTGTTCTGTATTACTACTTACTGGCAGCAATTTGATCAGATCTTACTGTGTCCCATAGTAACACTTTCAACAACCACTTGTTCAGTTTTACTGAAGATAAGTAAATGCATTCCTTCTGAGGGTCATTCCTTGTGTTACTGCTCAGAACTTTATGGATCCTGTCCACCCTCCTGACCAAGTAGCAGACTGTAGGCGAAAATCACATTATCACCTTTAGCCAAACACAGCTGGTAAATGAAGTAAGCCATGTGGCCTTTTGTACATCTAGAGCTTCTGGTGTACAGCTGTCAGACAAAAGAGGAGGAGAAGAGAAGCATTGTCTATAGGGACAGCATCTAAAACTTTCCAGAAACATCTTCTAAGCAGGGACACACACATCATTTAAAACCTTACACACGTTCTAACCCTTCCTTCTCTACCCACTATAACCAAAATATCTACGTGGTAATTTTCATAAAAATCTTCACAACACTGAAAAGGGAACAATGTCCTGGTAATGAAGGGGGTTTAACATGCCAGTACTGAAGTGGTTCATTGGTTCATTTACACATTCTCACTTTATTAAAAGCTTTCATTGAATTTTCGTTGAACTCTCTGTAAAATCAGCACATGAATAATCGACCTAAAGACTACCAATAGGCCCTAATTTACCTGTTTAGTACTACACATATTTAAACAAATAAAGGTGATATAAATAATGTTGTTGTGTGCTCTGCAGATCAATTATAGATGTAGAGGGGCTATCAACCATTTTTTTGGACCTTAAAAGCCCTACAAAGCACTTCACTCCCCCAAAATCCATGGAGGCTTCAGCTAGGCACAGCACTCCAGTAAACCAAGGTATCTATGCCTCAAAGTGTTTAGACCTTAAATTATTTTCTTCTTTTCCTGTTCTTTGTTTCTTAAACGTATTTACATTTATTACCCAGTCCGAGCTACAAATCTCTTAAAATTTTTTACAGATTCAGTAACCTAGATTAAAGTGACACTAAACTCAGGAGTTAAATCTTAAAAATGCATTTAAAGTACCCTAACTATTAACAAAAATGTATCTTATTTGTGTATTACTCTGTAGATCCTCAAATCATCTCCGAATTCATGCTGGCATTGTCCTTTCTTCTGAAGGGTGGCTACTTTTGTTTCCCATGGTCCCTGTGTGTGTTGTAAAGTAGCCACCACTCCAAGCTCACTCCCGTGATGGACTACATTTTCATGTTTAGTTTACTAATTTGTATTGAAATTGAAGTCTGCCATGGGAGCGAGCTTTGAGCCACCCTCCAGAAGGAAGAACAGTGTCAGCATGAATTCAGAGATGATTTGAGAATCTACAGCGGAGTGATACACAAATAAGATACATTTTTGTTAATAGTTAAGGTACTTGAATGCATTTTTGAGATTTAACTCCTGTGTTTAGTGCCACTGCAAGGCTAATTGTCTGGCCTGCCTCAGTCTAGAACTGTAGAAATAAAGTATTTATTTAAACAATAGCACTGCATTTACATTCCAGTCAAGCCAAAAAGTACAACACATATTTATTATGTTGCTTGTATGTTCTTTTTTGTAGATATATAATATGATATTGATTTTCAAAGTAGAGTTGTACTTATTGTAAAATACAAATACCATATAACTTTGTTTGAGAGGTTATGATTTATAAATGTGTAAAGGAAAGGTTGTACACCATATTAACCCCTTCATGACTGAGCTAGTTTTTAGTTTCTGTTCCTAAATGACTGACACTTTTTTACATTTTTGCTGTGTTATTCTTCCACAGCAGCACGTTTTGATTATTATTATTATTTTTAGAATTTTTTGTACACTTTATTTTTTTTTACACTTTGTAGAAAAAATAATTCAGCTGTTACCAGCATTACAGAGGCTGATATAACTTGGCACGTACAGTGTACGTGGCCAGTCACATAGCCACTTTGTGACGGGACGTACACTGTACGTCTCCCGTCACGAAGGGGTTAAATAAGAATTTCCTTTCTGATTTTCATTGTCTTCATTTAATTCTTGGTAGTTAGAGAAGACACAGAAAATGGCACTGAATGACAGCTTTTTTTTTAAACAACAAAGGAAGTAGAGCTAGATTATATCTATACTGGCCAGTTCTAGCCTGATTAGATCATTTAGGAAATCCATTTGAATTTTAAATGTATGATTCTGGAAATCACTCCATATAATGTCTGCATCTGGCCATCCATATAATGATTGTACATTTCTATCCATTGTTCTGGAAGTTGAATGTCCATATCTGTCAAATCTTTCTATAAGTGGTATTGCTAAACCTGTTAAAGGTAGTGCTGCTCTGCCAAGTTAGTTAGGCTTAAAGTACATTTTTGCAGGCAAATTGGGATAACACCTAGTTTATATTTGTTTCATGTTCCCATTTATATCACATTAGCTAAACAAACATTTTAAAAAATACTTTTACTTGCAATTTAAGTAGCTATTTCCTTGCAAGAATCTCTACTTGTCTTCTCCTGTTAGGAGGGGCTTTGAGAGCTTTCTGGAAACCTGCCCTTACTGTGCTTGCTCATTTCATTGAAAATCCCTTTCCTTCTTTTGCATCAGCCACTTGTTCCAAAATAAAATCTCTACCAGAAAAGAAAAGTTCTGAAACTACATATTGGGCAAGCATTGAATCAAACAGATCTACAAAGTCTTCTATGACATTTTTGTCAGCAGACGTAAGTAAATATATTTTTGTTTGTAGGCAACAGCTTTATTTCTTCATACTTTGCTATGCAAAATGACAGTTACAGAAATTATATTGGTATCTAGTAGAAAATATTCCAGAAGTATATATATGTATACTTGAATGGCTAACCATTCAATTTTTATATATATATATATATATATTCCTTACCGTTTATTGGTGAACTTGATGATGTTTGTGCTGTGTTCATTACAAGTTATAGGTTCATGTGAGTCATTTTAATGTAATATTCACAGTCTCCAGATGATCCATACACTTTTTATATAGGGAACAACTCACAACTAATACTTCATGTAGAATGTCAGTGTAGCATTGCATTGTATTATTCTATAAAGCTAAAAACTGATATGTAAAAGTGGTGCACTAGAAAAAGTCTTATAAGAGAGTTATAAACCCGAGTAGTTGGTTGCTGGCTTTGTTCTGCTGATGGCATTTGGTAAATGTTTTGAGCTTGCTTCTACTGATTAGTATAGGAGAGGGTGTATTTTTCTGGTTTAATCAGAATTTTTTACTTTCTTAGAAAATTAGAATAGTGCTTACACATTTGGCTCCGATAGTACAGTTAGTGCTGCAAAGGTCAAATACATGCTGGGACTAGACAGGAGTTTAAGATCATAAGTCAGATGGTAATTCAGCCATTGCCAATGTCCATACTGGGAAGGGGGATGGGGTGGGAGGATTCCAAAACCAGGTGTGTACAAAAACACACAAGAGTTGCTTGGAATTAACTGCACAAAGCAGACAGACTTGAAAGACAGTGTTAACAGAAAAAAAGTGGACTGGACAGACCCAGACCTAAGAATACAGGGGAACAGAAACTGCTTAAAAAAGACGGACACTGACACAAAGCTCAGCAAGGAGACACTACACCACAAATACACAGGGAAATAGGAAGAAACATAACAAATGAAGCATCAATTACCATAGACAGTTAGGAAATGTAAGGAGAAGGAAACAGAGACAGAAGGGGGAACAAGACAAGATAGTAGATAAATTAATGAGGGTACAAGACTATAGCCAGAAAAAAACAGGAATCAAATCTGAAGCAAAGCAGAAACAAATAGCAAGGATATAACAGGAACACATAAGGAGGAAACAACCAAACTTTCGGGGCTGGTTCAGATTTAATAATTGCAAAAAACTTGCGCTAATGGAAATACTAAGAATAATACAATATGGATAAAAGTTAGATTGGATAAAACTGGATGAAAATAAATAGATAAAAATAAATTGTTCTAAAAGGGTAGGGGAAGCCGCTGAACAAAAGGCACTCAGCCCCTATTAGGATGTGGTATTTCAAAACGTACAGCGCTAACCGTCCTTCAGAGGTGCATATAAGAACTCTGACGTTCAGGTCAGGATTTAACAAGTGCTAAAAAATTAATACTTAATAAAACATTCAGTGAAGGGGTGTGTCTCAAAATATTCAACGTGAATCGGTTGTGTGAACAAATAAAGGTCATAACACATCAAAACAGACAATATATAAACTTATCTAATAAAATGTAATAAACTGTGAATATATGTATCATGTGAAAGTGATTTTTGTTAATAAATAATAAACGTACAAACAATGTGTACCATTTGAATAAAATAAAATAAAATAAAACTTTTTTACGATGTATGTGTGAATAGTCCAAATCTTTTGTAGTTTTTTTAAAAAGTCTTTAAAAAATCCGTAAATGTAAGACACTTCGAGAGTGAAAATTCGGTGCAATAATGTGTCCAACGAAAATCCAAAAAAACGAAGAAAAAATGAAGAAAAAATGAAGACAAAAATAAAGAACAAAGTGTAAAAAAATGTGGAAAAAATGTAGAAAAAATGCAGCTAAAGTCCCCTCAAGGGAATGCACTCACCAGATCCACAGGTGTTAAACATGTTTGTTTCATCTAGGTAAGTCTGCAGCTCCGTCTTTAATATCCACGCTCGATCAAGTTTCAGGGAAGGAAAGGTCTCCCGTTTTACCCGTGATGTTTAAGCGGAATATCCTCGTATTTTAGGGGTCCCCCCGGTGGGATTTCCAATCATATAATCAAAATAAGACATACGCTCATAGCGTAGTAAAACCCAGGTTTATTATAATAGTACAGCATACAAGTTTAAAAAACGCGCTAAAATATGTTTAAAAAAGCCGGCTGGTCACTTTTAGGCGTGATGCCTGTTAGACTGGATCAAATGACGTGAGAATAGGCCCGCCCCCGACGCGTTTCGTCACACAGACGTTCTCAAGGGATGGCAGGTCTTCTGCCAGAGAGCCGGCTTTTTAAAACATATTTTAGCGCGTTTTTTAAACTTGTATGCTGTACTATTATAATAAACCTGGGTTTTACTACGCTATGAGCGTATGTCTTATTTTGATTATATGATTGGAAATCCCACGGGGGGGACCCCTAAAATACGAGGATATTCCGCTTAAACATCACGGGTAAAACGGGAGACCTTTCCTTCCCTGAAACTTGATCGAGCGTGGATATTAAAGACGGAGCTGCAGACTTACCTAGATGAAACAAACATGTTTAACACCTGTGGATCTGGTGAGTGCATTCCCTTGAGGGGACTTTAGCTGCATTTTTTCTACATTTTTTCCACATTTTTTTACACTTTGTTCTTTATTTTTGTCTTCATTTTTTCTTCATTTTTTCTTCGTTTTTTTGGATTTTCGTTGGACACATTATTGCACCGAATTTTCACTCTCGAAGTGTCTTACATTTACGGATTTTTTAAAGACTTTTTAAAAAAACTACAAAAGATTTGGACTATTCACACATACATCGTAAAAAAGTTTAATTTTATTTTATTTTATTCAAATGGTACACATTGTTTGTACGTTTATAATTTATTAACAAAAATCACTTTCACATGATACATATATTCACAGTTTATTACATTTTATTAGATAAGTTTATATATTGTCTGTTTTGATGTGTTATGACCTTTATTTGTTCACACAACCGATTCTGGTTCAGAAGATTGCACTAGAGGAACAGGATACTAAGACATGTGCAGGACCCAGAAAGTGTGCCAGTGAAAAGTGAGTAATTGATCCAGAACTAGCATACTCTGCAAGTCAAATTAGATCGAAACCAGAAACCCTTATGTGCATACTTTTATATATTTTATAAGAGATTATCATTAGCCGTGGGTAAGATGAGGAATAACAGAGGAAAGCCAGAAGGAGAGTTTCCCAGACTCTGTAGCATAATGGATTGAATATAAAGAAGCTTGGCAAACATGCAGAGGTTGCAAGATTAAGTCCAGATGGGTCCGTACAATTCAGTGTCTTCTTAAAAAAGAACTCCAGTCTAATAAAAAGGCAGATTAAAAACAACCTGTTGAAACCAATCAACGGTTCTTTCTACTGTCCACACAATGGAGATCAGCTAATATACAGTACTATTCCCAGTACCTCTTTGAAAATTCATAGCAAAGGTAGTAGAAACATTTCATGTTTCAGTTGCTAAGCTTTTTCTATTCCTCACGAGACAATGTAAGTTTGTTTTGCAGAAAGGATTGTACATTTTTAAAAATATGTTCGGATAATATTATTCGAGCATCTTTAGATGCCAAAAATGTTCAGTTTAGTAATTTGTGAGACCTGATATTGAAAACAATATTCCATGTACTGTACAGACTTTTAAACTTGATGTTCAATGTTGTTTTTGGTAAAGTAGACATCAGATACCTGATCAACCCTTAAACATAAATCTGTCATAGCTAAAACAGTCATAATATAGGGACATCCAGACAAGCACTAAATGTAAAATATATACAGTATATAGGATTAACTCTGCTTTTATAAAAACTAGTCCTGGTTTCATTATATTTATCTTTTTAAGTATGATGTTAATTCTGTGGAGCAGCTTCAGGAAAAGACCACGAATGCCCAGGACACTACCATCAAGAACCAAGGTTTAGGTAGATTGATGATTTTTTTTCTCTGTTAAAAGTAATTGTAAAAAACAGCAGAAACTTATTTAGCCTTTTTTTTTTATAGAAAATGTCTCCTTTTGTGTATGTTTTGGGCAGTTTTTTAAGTCTTTTAAACAATAAACTGGTAATATAGAATAATGTATTTTTGTTTTCATATATGATCATTATACAGTCTAAACACTGTGATTACGCAACCATATTTTCTTTAATTAGCCAGTTCATTGATTGTTTTAATCTGACACAATAAAATCTGTGTTAGCTGCCAGAAGCCTTCAGATGCGCATGCATAAGATTGCCAAGTCACTTCTAGTCACAGTTAATTAATCTTGTGTGTTTTATTTTAATATTAATGTAAAACCCGGTTTCTATGTTTTTAACAAGACTTTTTGTAAATTAAAATGAATGCACAATATATGCTGACTATTTGGGACAGATTTCTAAAAATGTATTAAAGGAAATACATCTGAAATGTCCATTTAGTCAATTAAGCTTTAATTTGGGGAAACAAGATGACATACGTTTCTAAGGTGTGCAACCTCTGAAACGTTTATCAGTAAAGCTGCGTTACATATTGTATACCCCTCAAATTATATGCAAAGATTACCTAAAGAGGAGGTGAAGCTAAGCCCAAACAAAATGGCAGACAGAGGGCGAATTACTAATCACCAGCATTGCCTATGGTCTCATTGCAACTGATCTTTCCTCCTTACAGACTAAAAAATGTATTTCTGCACTGTGTCATTGTATGGGAGGTGACCCATATTTTCCTTATAACATAGCACATTTTCACTTTTTAAGTTTAGTTCTATACTATAAGCAGACCTTTAAAAAAAAAAAGAAAACAAAAGTCAACCTATGTTAGTGTGGACACCCTACCCATTGCTGGGACCCTGCATTTAACTGCAAAAAAGCTAGATAATATACTAGGGATGCACCGATACTGAGTATGAGTACCAATATTTATTACTCACTGATACTGAATACCGATACTGAAAGTCCCATTAAGAAAGCCGGGCGGCGTGTAATGACTCACCACCCGGCTTCCTAATTAGCCGGGAAGCCATCTCCATGCTCCCTTGTCACCAGGCGACGAGAAAACAGGGAGCCAATCCCTAATGACTCGCCGCCTGGCTTCCTAATTAGCCGGCTCCATGCTCCTTTGTCACCAAGTGACGAGGGAGCATGGAGCTGGATCCCGGCCAACCAGGAAGTTGGGGGGCGAGTCATTACCCGTTCCCCGGCTTCCTGATTGGCTGGGATGCCAGCTCCATGCTTCCTGGGGACGAGGGAGCATGGAGCCGGCTTCCTGGCCAATCAAGAAGCTGAGCGGCGTGTACTGACTGGCTGCCCAGCTTCCTGATACCAGAAGTTCCGTTATTGGGATAGGCATTGGGAGCATTTGGGCGAGTACGAGTCGGTGCATCCCTACAATATACTTACCTTTCCCACAGCACCTAGGATGCCTGAGAATCATGAGTAGCCCATATCTTGAGAGAAGATGATCCTGTTTTATGCTGCAGCATTTTGTCATGAGACCTGGGCTATTCAGCATACCCAGGGATCTCAGTGGCAGGATGGTGGGGTCGCCCCCCCCCCCCCCCCCCCCCCCCACACAAAAAAAAATTAAAAAACTA
>NW_017306754.1:832233-833081 GCF_000935625.1 Nanorana parkeri | reverse complement strand
AAGATAAATATATATGCAAACTCTTTTACTCCCACAGTTATTTTTTCAGTTTACTGCAGGATTCTAACAAGGGCGGAGGTGCACACTAATTAAGCCAAACTTGCTTGGAGTGCTAGATCTGTGAAACTTTGCCCAGGCTATTTAGATTCAAGTATTTACATGTTCTGCGCAGGAAGTAAATGAGCTTTGAAACAAGCCTTCGCTGACCTCTTTAGCAGCAAGCACTTTGGAACAATTTATCCTAAAATTTTACATGCAAAAGCACTGGCATTCATATCTCTCAGCAGCTCAGCTCACCCTGCTTCCCCCTACCAGAGCATCTGCCCTGTGTTTACACTAGAGATTAGAAGACTGGAAGGAAGTTAAATCACTGCTGAGAGGAGGAGCTCAACTAGTGAGAAAACGTCAGTTTTCTAGCTGTGAAGTTTGAGGATGAACTACAAATTCCAGTTTTGGTTTGTTCAAAAGTACATTTCCTGTTTGTTTAAGATGGTTGAAAACTGAATGAACATACCCTGGTCACCGGGTCGCTTTATTGTATACTTCTAACCAGAGATAGTTTTGAATAGAGCAGGAAAAGGTTAAAACCCAAGTCAGGTTTTGATTGCTCTCTGTGTACCCGCTTGGAAGATTTACCCTCTTATCAGCACATATTTGTCCTGGTGGCCATTTTTACTGGTACATAAAGGATAAGAAATACAGAATCTTATAATTGCCACCAAAACAGGAGGTGCACAGAGGATTTTCCGTTCACATTAGAAAGTTTTCCGCTTACTTTGTTCTGGACAGGAAGTGAGGAAAATCTCCCCAACAGGGCACACAACACCCCCCCACCCCCCCCCCCCCCC
>NW_017306754.1:822772-832216 GCF_000935625.1 Nanorana parkeri | reverse complement strand
TTTTAACCCTTCCATACTAAATGAAAAATCTCAATTTAAAAAGGAAAAGAAAACAGACCCCATATGCTAATGCACCTCTTCAATACCTTGGCTTGGGAGGTTTTTTATATCCATGGTAGAAAGCTTTTTAGCTGGTGGCCTCTTAACTGCAGTGTGCAAGCAGCCTGTTGTGTTGGGCAGGCCATATTTTTTATGGGAGTCATGTATGCATGGGTGCTACCAAAGCTGCCAGGGCATGTCTGGGCAAGGAATGAAGAGATGCATTGGAAGTCTTATTTTTTTCAGTATTAGCGTGATGTAGAGGACTGAGGGAAACAGTGAAGGTTTTTTTTGCACTTTTACCTTTAACAATATTAGCTTCTAATGCAGGAATTCTTGTTCTTTTATGTGTACTTTTTTATATGAACTTTAATATAAATTATCTATAATATTTCCTCTTAAAACGTCTCTTACATTTTTTGCATTTATTGGTTCTTATTTACTCTGTGGTAAAATAAATGAACAACTTCATGCTGGATCACTGTTATAATTATTTTAATTATAATATATATGTTCAGTTTGTATTGTAGGTTCTTTGGAAACTTCAGAAGCCAATAATAAAACAGGTAAGTTATAAACATTTATCAAATCCTGACTAGAAAGCATAGGACTCACTAGCATGTACCTTCCGAAATTTGTATCTCCATGTCCCAAAAGGCATTAAGCTTTTTGTAAGTGGGTGCATCTTCCAAGCTGTTTTTACTATACACCACTCTAAAAGTACTGTTACCAGTTTATAATGTAAGCAAGAACCCTGTCATGTTTGTTTGCCGTTATCTTTACCTGTTTAAGGCCCCTTTCACATGGGCTGATCAGTAGAGGATCTGTGCACAGATCCTCTCCCGATCACAGCAATATGGAGCAGATGACACCGCTGTGACACCACTTACAGTAAGGATAAGCACTTTAAACTACACTTGTCCCACACTTTGGGGAGGACACCCACACGCACACCCACAATGATGAAATGAAGATGCTTTTCTTGTTCAGACAAAAACATTTTTTGTTTAGACATATTTAGAAGACAAACATGGGTGGCTAGCCAAATGGTCCCCCGGGTGTGATCTCTCCCCCTACAATAATTAGTTACAACAAAAGCAGAAAGGTACCGGGGTTTGTGAGAGATATAACACCGTGGCTTGAAGTTTGGTAGAAAAGTTTTATTTTTAAATAACACCTAGGTTGTAAAAATACATACAGAAATAAAAAGGCAAAATTCGGTTGCAAATAATTCTAAAAAACAATGTTTTAGACAAAGTGCATCCACCTATTATACATGTTAGACATAATCTTTTAGGGTCAAATACATTATGTAAGTCAAATCCCTACGCGTTTCACGACTTGGCTTCTTCAGGGGAGTGTGACCTACCCACCCAATTGGAGTGGCTTGGTATGGTTCGAACTCTCTGTATGGAGTATAGAGGGGGATATAAATCCTCCAATCGAAATATTTCGTTCAATTTTTTGTTTTTTCCATATCCAAGGGAGACCTCGGAGTCACAGTGGGAAGGAGGGATTGCACGTCCACATACAGGTGAAACTCAAATAATTAGAATATTGTGCAAAGTTCATTTATTTCACTAATGCAATTAAAAGGGGAAACTAATATATGAGATAGACTCATTACATGCAAAGCAAGATAATTCAAGCCGTGATTTGTCATAATTGTGATGATTATGGCTTACAGCTCATGAAAACCCCAAGAACCCCAAATCCACAACCTCAAAAAAGTAGATTATTACATGCAATCAATAAAACAAGGATTGTACATAGAACAATATCGGACCTCTGAAAAGTACAAGCATGCATATGTACTCAGTACTTGGTTTGGGCCCCTTTTGCAGCACTTACTGCAATTACTTTTGCACAATATTCTAATTATTCGAGTTTCACCTGTAGGAAGAGGGGGCTGCCTATGCCTGCCCTGTGGTGTTCTTGTGCTCCAGCACCCACAAACCTGGCATCTGCTGGTTAGAAGGTGAAAAATTGTTGTATCTCCCACAAGCAGGCTGACATCCCTGGCTCCTATGCTTTTTACAACCTAGGTGTTATTTAAAAATAAAACTTTTCTACCAAACTTCAAGCCACGGTGTTATATCTCTCACAAACTCCGGTACCTTTCTGCTTTTGTTGTTTAGACATATTGCAAGTTAATAAAAGTTTCATATTGCTAATTTTAAGTATTTTGTATACAGATTGTGAATGCCAAAGTATGGATATCACTTCTCTTTTAAATGAGACTGAAAAAAACAGCAATTGCGGTAAGCCAGTAAAGAGTTATTTACTAATTTAAGCAAATGGTCTGTCAGTACATTGTATTCTGCAGAAAAACACATATTTTTGCCTTGTGCTTTCAAACCTGCATGTCCAGAATTGGTTTTTAAGAACTACTTCCATTCTGGAGAATTGTAGATGCATTTCACTACTTACATTGTGAAAAACATCAAATAATCAGTAATTTTAGTCTGCATAAAATAGATTAGCAAAAGTATACATTTTCAAAACAACAGTACCTTTTACTATTAAAAGCAGTAATTAATCTCCCATTCAGTTGTGCTTGAGCAAGAGGTACAGTGTGGGAGAATGAGATAATCAGTCTGCTGCACACTACACTAAATGATCAATTTAAAGGACAGTGTATAGCGCAGCACAGCGAACAATACAAACATAAACAGCACTCGATTTAGCTAGACAGCAGAATTTTTGTTTTTAATGTTATAACATTAATAACAATGTTAAAACATAGATAGATATTGTATCCTATCATATAACACATGATACAATAATAATACAGGATAAGCATTAGATTAGTTGGTTAGAGACAAATATTTTAGTTTAGTTTTATTTAAATATTTTAAATAGAAAGGGACAATTTGTAGTCAAGTTCACCCCATTGTGCTTGTCCACAGGGCATGTGGGTTTCATCAGGGTTCTGTCAAATATAGCTGCTGGTTGCATCATTAGGATGAGCTGATATGGCAATCACACATGCGCAGTATTGCCCACTCAAGCGTCATTAATGAACTGAGACAATGACGCTTCCCCATGCAGATGTTGTATGGTATCGCCATATGGTAGCAGTACGTTTCGGCATGCTGAATCCCACAATCCCCACACATGTTCAGTAGTGGGCATTGTGATGGAGCAATATGGCGGCGCATTTGTGTTGGTGTACAATCTCCAAGATTGCTACTGCGCTTGTGCTGAATACTGCTGCCATATTGTGATGTCAGAAATATAGTATCAAAATCCCCTGCATGCATGGTAGTGGCAGTACCGGCCGGTTTAGACCTATGGACATGTCAGAAATGTCACTATGGTGCTGAGAAGCGATAGCGATGTCAGCAGCCCTCTACTCTTAGAACCCTTCCAGCAGCCTCTTCCTCTCTGCACCTTGCCAGCAGCCCCTTTTATTCAGCACCCTGTTAGTAACTCCATCCCCACCCCAGGTGGTCACCAGGAAACATGCATTCTCCCCCCCACTCTCACCACCACATCTGCATGTCTGCCACTCCCACCCTCACCAACTAAGCTGCAAGCCTGCACTCCCCACCAGGGTGGATGACCTTATTCCCACCCCTTAATACTGATCAGTCCGGAGCACCTGCTGCCATTTTTCTGCATCCCAGTTCCTATGTTTTTGTGCATAGTTGTGTCGCTTAGCCTTGTTTCCACCTCAGAGGTATTGCTTTTTGGCCACAAGGCCGCAGAAAAATGGTAGCAGGTGCTCTGGCCTGATGAGTGAAAATCTGAAATATTTGACTGTAGCAGGAGGGAGTTTGTTTGCTGAAGGGCTGGAGAACGGTACAATGAGTGTCTGCAGCAACAATGAAGCATGGTGGAGGTTCCTTGGAAGTTTGGGGCTGCATTTGAGTGGAGACATGGAGTTGGAGATTTGGTCAGGATCAGTGGTGTCCTCAATGCTGAGAAATACAAGCAGATACTTATCCATCAAACCATACCATCAGGTGTGTGATTGGCCCCAAATGTACAAGCAGGGCAATGACCTCAAACATACAGCCAATCTATTCATACACTGTGGATATAGTATGAGTTACCATGTCCACAATCATGAATGAACAGGAAGAGTTGTAGAGCACTTCCTGTTCATTCGTAATTGGGGACACAATAAACGTACTATATATCCTCAGTTCTTTACGTTTTTTCTTATGTTTCAGCTGCCAAATTTTCAGTGCATCTCTAATATATACTGTATATATATCTGTACTTCAGTGAAAACATTGAGAGCAGGCTGAATGACACTTAAAACCCTGATTTGTGTGTAGTTCAATAGAAATACCAATAATCTATGTTGCTGCAATTAATCATTTGCACATTTCTCATATTCAGACCCATCAAGCAGCAAGAAAAAGAACTATTGCAAATAAGGCAGGACCAGATGCAGTAAAAATCCTATTGTTTGGTAAAAAAATATTGCTCTTTTTTTGTTCTTTGTTTTGCACAGATTAGGGTAATTATGCACTTTATTTCAATATTGTGCCACATTCACAGGCATGCTTAAATGTGCTGGCACTTTGGCCCTTGAAACCACTTTTATTTTGTTCTCTCAAAACTAACAATGGAGTATCCAATGAGAATTTGCAAACACTAGATTTTAGTGTGATTCAGGCCCCCTATTTGCTGTAGTGCTTGGTAGTTCCTGTGCAGCCTGATTGTCACTTGAACTGCAAGAAATAGGCAACAAATGTCTAGTTACTGTAACATTTTTTTTTAGGAATAAATATATTCCTAAAAAAATTGAAATCCAGTCATAATTTTATTTTAATTTTTTGTCTTTTAGGGTAAAGCACAACTGCTGTGCCAAGTAAAGCTAGAAAACTCTTTCTGACTTCCTATTTAGACATTTGTTCTGTGTTTTAAGGGAATAAAAATGTTTCTCCTGTGATTGTTAATGGACTGACATTGTGTGATGTATTGTTTGATGTATTCTGTTCATATTGTTAAAATGTTAATAAAACTTTTGTTGCATTCATGTTATTATTTTTATCGTGTTTGTAGACATACCAGACCACTATTCTCATTATAAAGAAAAGATCAATTCTCACAATTTTTTTATTTTTTTGGAAGAGCTGATGCACTCTTTGCCTTATTCATGATTTACTATTTAATCTGATTAATACCTTCCTTAAGACCTAATTTTCAAAGCGTCTATACATATGAATGTAACAAATGCATGCAACAGAAGGAAATGCAGGCGGTTGCGGGCGCACCAGGGCACTTCTGAGATAGTATGGGGCCAGCCGGCCGCTGTGAGGAGAGAGCCGCGGAACAAGGAGGCACTGAAGACAGCCCTGCAGGCACATCATGGGGCCTCGAACGGCAGTGAGGACCCAGCAAACAGAAAACACATAGGAAATAGGTAAAGACAGAAGACCAGCCAGAAGAGGTAAGGGTAAATAATTCATTAAAATAATTATTATTTGTAGCCTAATGTTGTATAAAGTACTGTTGCAGCAATGCACAATGGCACCCTCTATAGAGGACTACAAATCTCAGCAGTACTTTATACAGAAATGCTATTGTTATATAAAGTATTGCTGGGATGTGTATTCCTCTATAGCCGGTGCCATTCTGCATTGCTGTAAATATTAGGGCTGCACCGATATATCGGCCGCCAAAAGATATCGGCCGGAAATGGCACTGCTACTCTGTGTCCCAGCGGGGAGGAGAGAAAGTGGCTGCCGGCCGAACGCTGCGGGAGGAGAACGCTGTGTTTTGGGGGATGGGGGGGAACTAAATCTTGCACCAGGGCCCTTTGTTCCTTAGGGTCCACCACTGCAACTACCATGGCTATTTCAAGTAAACTGGTCAGAGAAAATGTATGGGGCTGGCATTGCTAACCTCCATTTGAGAATTCTACAAGCCTGGCTGTCCTTGGTTTTAATACTTTGAGTCACTAACACGGAAGAAGCATGCAGAATTACTGATTGCATATTTGTTTCAAGCCAATAACTTAAAAAGAAGACAATCTAGGGCATCAGCAAATCAGGTATCTTGTGGTTTTTTTTTAGAATGGGGTCAATAGGGGCAGCCTACATAATTTTTTTTGTAATGTGTTTTCTTTAAGATCAGATTGTATGTGGTTGTACTATGCAATCACAGATAACAATATTCTTTTGTCCACCACAGAAACATGAATTTCATGTCAGGCAGCCATTATTCAGGTCTTTCTGATTTAGCCAAACAAATGGATGGCCATATTATGTGACTGGTTTCATTGGTGGATGAGTATTTTATGAGTGTGCTCATGTCTCTTTGCATTCAGTTAAATTTCTCACAGGACAAACTGGCTTGAACTGATGCCAGTAAAGGGAATAATTAGATAAATGTAGTGTAGATGGGTGCTGGCCTGGGTCCCATAAGTTAAAAACCACGTGCTCTACTGGACAACAACTAGATCTGTTATTAAAACTAGTTACCTGTCTGTGACATGTGTAACTGCCTGTAATACTTTCTTATGTTGTATTCCATCTTTCTGCTGCACAGTGAAAAAATAATAATTCATGTCTACAGCAAAAGTACTGGTAACCAGCTGCTGAAATGAAGCAGAGGGCTGTCCTTTTTCTGCACTCCCGGGGTAATTTTAATACATGGACGTTCATTTATAAACTGAGATATGGAGTGTGCATATTGATCCAAGGTAACAGAATAACATCTTGAGCTCAATATTCATAGGAAATATCCCATTCATTTGTGTGCTAAGATATGAGTAAAAAAATAAATGTTTTAGGGTAGAGCCCTGTGTCAGGTTATACAATGGCATACAAAGACAAAGAGTTTTTTTTAATAGATATCTGAAGACCCAGAAAATAGTTTAATGCATTTCATACATAAATAGCTACCGGTATATTGTTTGAGCAGAATTGGTAAAACCACAGACTGCCTGATAAAGAGGCTTTAGGCACTGGATATTTACCTTGATTTTCTTAGTATAATCCAAATGTTCAGATTTATTAAAAAAAAATAAAATAAAGAACACATTCTTTAGATTTTTTTCATAGAAAAATCATTTATAGTATACATTCCCTTATAAACAATAAATGCAGTTCTCAGATAAGACAGGTAAGAGAAAACTGGATGTAAATGAAGCAAGAAGTTTTATTCTTTAAAATCAACATCCAAATGCCGGTGCCTTTGTCAAGGCGGCAAAAAAAAATTTCAGAATGACTTGTACAAAAATTATCTGGGAAAAAATATGGTAAATGTTGCTCCAATCCACATAATCTGTTAGTGGCAACCAGGTGTTGATTGCCAATATAGGTCCAGTTGCCTTGACTTTTTTTTACAGATATACCATGACCTGGATGAATGAGAACCTTCACAGATATAGCTAAGTATATTGGTTTGTTTTGTTTTTTAGTTTTGTATAGCGAATGATAGGGTTAGAACCCCTGTCAGGTTTTCATTGCTGTAGGTGTCTCCACTGGGGAGATTTACCCTTTCTATGTGTCCTGGTGATCATCACCGGGTCTGTGAGTGAGGGAAAATCTAACATTTACAGGGTTATTCACTAAAGGGTGAAGAGTTTGGAGAAGGCAGGAGAAGTGAACACTCTAGGATAAAATAGCTGAACTGGAAAGTGAGCTGTATTGGAGAATTGTTCCAGTTCAGCTATGTTGTCCTAGATTGTTCACTTCTCCTGCCTTCTCCAAACTCTTCACCCTTTAGTGAATAAACCTGATAGACTTGTCACCAAAACAGAAACAGACGGGAAATCTATCAATGGGGACACTTGTTGCAATGGCAACTGAATTTTCTTTAGATTCTCTGGTTCCCCCAAAGATGCCATTAAAAATGGCCATTAAAAATAAACTCTCCACCCCAAATACTTAGTTTATTTCTGGAAAATGGTATACCCCCTTTCACTGGTTCTAAGCAGCTTCTGTCTTCCTTTCCTTTGTGAGCTGCAGCATATCAACTAAAAGGAATAGGTTCTGACTGTTTAGGAGGTAGCCAATCAGAGCCTTCTTCTCACACATTTCTCAGTTATAGGATGCCATGGAGTGATCACAATTTGTAAGAATACATTACCAAAGGTAAGTGGTCAGAGGAAGCTCAATGCATATTGCATCACTTACTATTTTTACAAACAGCGAGTGTTTGTATAATTTTACCACTCTATATTTGTGTATTTATTTTTTCACTAGTTCACATAGGTCTTTTTAGAATAATTTTCTATTATCATTTGTTATGAATGTACACATGTATATATATATATATTTATGTATGTACACAATGTAAACATGTATAAACTGTTTGATTATGTTGTATCTGAGGATTCAGAGATTAATCATAACCTTTGCAACACACTGAACAGTTTCTGTTTACATTGCTTTACTATTGTGCTGTGGTTACATAATTATGTCTCACCATGGATACAAACAAACATGTAAGCATATGAATACATTTAATCTGATGGCTGATTAATTGATTATTACCTTTGCAGAACACTGAACAATTATTTGCGTTTACATTTTCACGTTAGTGTTGCTCAATAATTATCTGTAATCAGTTATTTAATTTATACCGTATAACTAGGATTCCAATCATTAGGGACTTCCCAGAACCTTTTGGGAAATGTGATAACTATTTTAACGTCTAATTACATGGTTTTATAAGCTGGAGATGTTTGTGATAGGAAAAAAATGTTGTTAGATTTATTGTTTATTATGTTATGCCATGTACCCCTTTTCTAGGGAGCTTTCCATTGGACATCTTACTAACTGATGTGTGGAACCCTCACTACTAATCGAAAAAGGACTGCTTTTATTTACCAGTACAGGCTGCAGGAGATGAGAGTCCTGCTCCATGCAAAGTCACTGGCCCAGTGAGGAGTTTCTATATTTTCTTATTAGGGTCAGCCCTAGTATTTGCTACATGCATGCTCTGTCATTAAGGACAGGTGGATGGAGCTTAATGATCCTTTCTCTCTGCTGTTAAAGCAACTTTTACTCAACAAATAGGGTTTTAAAAGCCTACTCAGCTTGTTGGCCACAACCACTCCGACTTTCCACCAATGTTTCTACCATTGCCCCATTACCACCGCAGAAATACACCTATTTTAATACCTGCTGAGCATTCTAACACACTCTGCTTCCAAAGGTGCCCAATAAAAAAAAAAAAACAGAATCACCACAGCAACAAATTGCCATAAAACCCTTTGTGATAGATGTGTTCACTTAAAATACTAAGCGATATTGTTATTTCGTTTTATACACTTTTTATTCTGTTAACTTAACAACAGGCAAAGTACAAAACTTAAACTTAATTTAGTAAGAGACCTTTGATTTTAATATCGGATATATTTTTTTAATGAAATGGTGATAAATATAAGATCATCCACATAATTTTAACGAAATAGGTGGTTTTACACATATGTATATA
>NW_017306754.1:809773-821839 GCF_000935625.1 Nanorana parkeri | reverse complement strand
TATATATATATGTTGGGGACACACAGTTAATAGACTTTAGAATGCATTTGGCATACAAAAGCTATTATGCTGGTGTGACCTTGTTTCCACCTCCTTCAGACACTGAAGTGACCTCTGTACGGGCACTGGCCGTGCTTGTTTCTTCCCCCCCTCCAAAAGGATTGCGTCCACAGCATATAAGAGTCATTAAGCAGTTTCGGAACTGTAAAACAAATACATAAATTGTAAATTAGAAGGCTTCAAGAATAACATCTCTCCTGCAGCTAGTGGTCCCTTGGCCAGATGGCCCATTAGTGAAATCCTAAATTAATCTTCTGGTGGCATTGTCATTACCAGTATACAAGACAGATCGATTTGCATACCAATCCAGCATCTCTCCCCCAAGTTGTAGTCTTTATTCAAATGTAAAAGTATTTTATATATTATCTAGGTGCACATTATGATGCTGGTTACTGCTGTCCAATCAAATTTTACCATAACAGTACTTCTTGTCTACTTTTGTGTTTCTGGAAGTGTTGGATATCTGTTGTGCAGCCTCCTAAACCACATATGCTGGACAACCTAGGCCAGCCTTTCTCGGGGTGTCATCTGGGTTCTTCAAGGGTTTAGTCTAAAATCAATTAAAATTGCAAAAACCTCAAAAGCTGAGCAGGGGGTACCTTTGCTATAGCTAGTTGCTATAGTAGGTGCACTATAACAACCAAGGATGATGTGCAGGCCGGCTGCCAGCATCCTGGAAACAAATTATGTAATCGGTTGCTAGAACACAAACAGCCAACCCGCATAGTTTGTCTCTGCCTATACTTCAGCTCTGATTTTCACAAAAAATTCAGCATTGCCTGTTTTTGCATCCTGCTCACTTGTTTTATTACAGCTTTTTGGCCATCACTGCTGAGAATATTTGTTAAAGTGAAGCAGGAATGTGCTTTTCTTTTAGGGGCACTGTATCAGACCTCACACACTGCACCTCTGATGTGAAGGGGAAACTCTAATGTAAAGGGGGGACGGAAGACTTTGATATGAAGGGGGGACTCTGATGTAAATTGGGGTTCCTGATGTGATGGGGGGCTCTGATATAAAGAGGGGCTCCAAGTGTGAATGGGTGCTCCTGATGTACAGGGAGGGGAATCTGATGTAAAGTCTGATGACCCTCAAAGTGTTGCATACTTTTAAAGGGTGCCATGACCCAAAAAAAAGGTTGAGAAACACTGCCTTAGACAATATAAGCCTTTACCAGAGTAAGAATGGTATTGGAAGAGGTTATTGAACAAGGCCTACCTTCGGCCCCATGACATTCTGTCCTAGGTTGACATATGTTGTCTTGTCATTAATGCAAACATATGCCTAATGTTTTTAAATAAGTACTGGATTTAAAGGCAGTTTTCATTATAAACCAGAAACATAACTGAAAACTGCAAGTGCACTGTCTTAACAGCAGCTCACTTATGTGACATTGAGTATTATTGGACAGTCCCATTCTGTCTGAACTCCTGCTTTTTAATTACATTAGGTGTAGTATAGCTTTATCTTTTCAGTAAGCCTACCGGAAGCTCATACAACAGATAGTAATACAGAAAAAGTGTGTGTGATAAATAGATATACTGCATTCTGCACTACATGTAATATGGGCATACATCTGCTAAAAAAGTGAGAGGGGTTGTCCATTCTGCTTGGACCCCCTGACCTCATTACAGCTTATAATTATTGCACCCTCTGAAATTATACCATGGACCCCATCATTTTTACATACTGTACTCTTCTTACGCAAAACTATTATTACTGCTCATCTGTATAGATCAGAGATTTGGTGCATTGTGTAAGTTCATTAGTGCCGGTGTTCTGTCGAGAACGCCGACCCAGTATCTGCGTTTATGTACAGACGTGATTAACGAGGAAACCGGCATTTATTTACAAAGTATTAATTTGTAACCGTTAATTGTGACCGTTCTATGGCAGGAAATGATGGACGGAATATTATTATCGGTCACAATTAACGATTTAAACAAAATACTTTGTGAATAAATCCCGGTTTCCTCGATAATATTGGTCTGTGTGTAAGCACAGATGCTGAGATCGGCGTTCTCGACAGAACACCGGTATCTGCTTTTAGTATCGGGGCATTTTCACGAGTATGAGTACTGCCCAGTAATGAGTAATGAGTAATGCCCAGTATTAACACTGGTGTATCCCTACTTAAAAATATAATGCATTGCTGGGACTGGTAGTCCTACATAGTTGGAGCTATTCTGCATTGCTGTATAATGATTATACAGCAATGCAGAATACCACCAGCTATGCGGGACTACAAGTCCCAGCAATACATTATAATAATAGTAGTGTATGCAGAATACCACTAGCATCCCCCCCACTATAATGCATTGCTGGGACTTGTAGTCCTACATAGTTGGTGCTATTCTGCATTGCTGTATAATCATCATACAGCAATGCAGATTGCCACCAGCTGTGCTGGACTACAAGTGCCAGCAACACACACACACACACTCTCTCTCTCTCTCTTCCCAGCACCCGCTCCCACTCCAAACTTACCTTACCTCTCCTGCAGGCCCATGGCCCTCTTCCTCGTCTCGGCGGTCAGGGGGCGGAGCTAAGAGGAGACAGACCTCTTAGCTCCGCCTCTAAGAGGCGGGGCCAGCAAATTCTCCGAGATCGATGACAGCCTCCAGCCCTTTTGCACAGCTGCCCGTACATGCTGCGGGTGGCTGTGCGACAGGGAAGGAGCGGAACGATTGCGGGGGGGCCCTCTACTTCCTTGCTGGGCCCCCCCCAAGTGGCGGAACACCAGGGCCCGGTCGCAATTTGCGACCGCTGCGACCCTGGTAGTTCCGCCAGTGTACGGGTAGGTTACTAGCTCTCTCTTTATTTCCTGGAACTCTGGCACATGTGACTGGGACATGTGACCATGTACATAATCTCAGGGGAGGAAAATGCCTTTTCCTGAGATCTCATGAGATTACAGAGGAGCTTTTCCAGCAATGCTCTGCTCATGTAACCTTCCCAGGATGCAACACTTTGGCACATTACATAATTTGTGCCAGAAGTGGACCAGGAAGTAGATGAAATCTATTTGTAAGTGAACTCTATTTGTAAGTAAATGAAAAAAAAAAACAAGTTTGTTTAGCGAATTACTTTAATGTTTAATGAATGTAAGATGATTTAAATCAGCATGCAGAGCCCATCAGTGGCAAAGTTAAGTTCAATTCTGCTTGAAGTCTGGTTAAGATATGGGCAGCAACAAGTCACTTTTCAGATCTGCACTACCAATATATATTTCTGCTCAAACTATTACTTATTAATTTAAGAAGACACAAACCTGTTTATTCATAAAGACATAGATGACAGGGTTGTACACTGTGGCAGTTTTTGAGAAGTAAGAAGGCATTGATGCTAAAGTCGGATCAATACCAATGTCTTTATTGGTAGCTGCAATTATGGCAAATGCAGCGTAGGGTAACTAGCAGATGAGAAAGGCCAATACCATAGCAATGACCATCCTGGACACCTCCTGCTCAGCCCTCTGAGTAGTCTGTGATTCTTTCTGTTGAGCAGCCACCTGTTAGAGTACAAGAAAGATATGTATTGTGCTCACATCTGAACTATGTACATGCTATTTGATTAGAGCATGGTTAAAAGATTTTGTCATGAGACAAATATGGTGTATGCTACTGCAGAGCTCCTGCCTTACTGTCTTGCATCAATACAAATCACTGACTGGGAACATACAAATAGCAGTTGAAGTCAGAACTTCCAATGCTACAATTCACACAATGGCACATTTATGCTACCATTTAAAAAAAAGAATTCAAAAAATGCATTAAAAAAAATATTATAGACCACTTTCCAATAACAATCATACATACATTCATTCAAAATACATTTTACAGGCATTAATGTTCACGAATCTGACGCTGTATACTAAAATATAATTTATGGGCTGAAAATCTCGGCTTATACTCGAGTATATACGGTAGTCAAGTGACAATTGTCTAGCCTTTCACTTCTCTTGCATTTGTCCACATACAAAATGGCCAAAAATAGACAGCTGTAATTTTCAATGAACCACAGATATTTGCCAACTCTGTCCAAATATGGTCACAAACAGACCCAAATATGTCTATTCATAAGAATGACAACATTGTGATGGTGTGCAGGCCCCCTGCCTATAACCCATGGACTTCTGGTCCATAAGTATACAGGTGAAACTCGAATAATTAGAATATCGTGCAAAAGTAATGGCAGTAATTTCTGCAAAAGGGGCCCAAACCAAGTACTGAGTACATATGCATGCTTGTACTTTTCAGAGGTCCGATATTGTTCTATGTACAATCCTTGTTTTATTGATTGCATGTAATATTCTCATTTTCTGAGATTGTGGATTTGGGGTTCTTGGGGTTTTCATGAGCTGTAAGCCATCATCATCACAATTATGACAAATCACTGCTTGAACTATCTTGCTTTGCATGTAATGAGTCTATCTCATATATTAGTTTCACCTTTTAAGTTGCATTAGTGAAATAAATGAACTTTGCACGATATTCTAATTATTCGAGTTTCACCTGTATGTGATCCAATAAGAATCCCACTTTTATTCAGGAGCAGAGGGTTCAGAATATCAGAGTGGGCTTTGCTGCCCCCCGTAATGTAATATGCCAATTTAGGAAGTACTATACCTTCTTATGAGGGCAGAGTTGATAAGGGCACAGTACTTCCTAAAGGTTATGATATCACAAGAAGAATTCTGCCGCACAATCTTTTGTGCAATCTGCAACTAAAGAAAGGCAGGATCCCACAATCTCATGGACCAAAAGTGAATGAGTTAAAAGCAATGGACTGCTTTCTGAAGGGGAACTAGTATGCAGATCAATGTACAAAATTGCAAATGGATCAGATATGCACATCTTGAGAAAAAGTTTTACTAATCACTGAAAACCCCACTTAATCAATGCTTATTTTTTGGAATGGATTGTTAACTTGAAAGTTGTTTACCTGGTTATCTCAGGCAAATGTATTTTGCTGCATGCACAACGCAAAGCATGTGACTATTACAAAACTGTATAAAAAGCTGAGGTCATTTCAACAAATAACGCTATGGGTAAGTAGAATATAGTTATATGTGTACATCTAACTGTATTCAGTGTACATATAATCATGTTGTTTGTAGCTTTATACTGTCATCATTATTAGTTGGTCTATAAAACAGCATCTTTGGTATACAGAAAAATCCTTTCCCATTAAGGGACACAGGGTCAGGATTCTGGGACAATAGGGGATATACCTTTGCCTAAGGGAGTTTGGACACTGACGAACAAAATCTCTAAGTAATCATGGTATTACCCCTCCTGTCATGCTTCAGTTTTGTGGAACAGCAATAGTAGGACTGCATCATAAGACAGAGTGCGACCTATGTCCCTTAAAGGAGAACTATGGGGTCAGTGTTTTTCCCCATAGTTCTCCTTGGGGTAACGGGAGGACACAAACTAGCGTCCTCCCGTTACCCTTAGCTCAGTATACCGCGAGCTACAGCTCGCGGTATACTGAGACGCCGCACCTGGAGCGGATCCCGACTTAGATGACGGGATCCGCCCAGCTGCGTGAGTGACAGCTGGCTCTGCCTATCTAGAGGCAGAGCCAGCTGTACCCGCCCCCTCCCCCGTCCGTTCCGCCAGTCAGCGCTGGCAGATCGGAGCGGGGAGAGGGGAATCCAGCCCCTCCCCCTGTCAAGGCAGAGAGCCGTGACAGGATCCAGAGGTGAGGGAACCCAGTATGTGTTCCCTCACCTCCCGATCTACTGAGCTGACCTGTGACAGTCTCATTGTCACAGGTCGGCTTAGAACTATGAGGTGAGTGGAAATCACTCATGTCATAGTTCTCCTTTAATTATCTCCAAGAATAGGATTTTAAGGGTAGTCAAAAATCCTGTTTTCTTAAATGTTTAAGGGACAGAAGGATCTCGTGACAACTGGGACATTCCAAAGCAGTCCAAAATGCTAACATGCCCAAAAAACATGTGAAATCTTGGGTTAGTTGAAGTAAACAGAGCAGCCTGAAGAATGTTAAACTGGCATCAGAGGAGGCCCGAACATCCACCTGGTAAAACTTAGCAAACGTGTGAACAGAAGACCAGGTGATAGCCATTCAAATGTGAGAAACAGATGCTTGATGCTGAAAAGCCCAAGCAGCCCTTACTGATCTAGTCGAGTGTGCTATGACAGGAAATGGTGGAACCTTGTCCTTAACCCTATAGGCCTAAATGATGAGCTGCCAAAGCCACCTAGAAAAGGTGGAATTAAAAGCAGGTAGTGGTGATCTTTGCAAAAGAATCACACAAGCCGAGATCTGACCTTTGATAGAACTCAAGACCAAATATTGATCCAGGAGAAAGGTCAGGATGCATCCCAAGGATTATGTCCTAGAATGGAATTTCCTTGCCTTGCAACATGCAAAGTACTCCTTCTAAGTGTGATGCTAGACCCTGCGAGAGGTGCACTTCTTAGCTTTTAGGACCATAGGAATAACGAAATCAGAGAGGCCCCTATCTTTTAGAAACTGGGCTTCAACATTCATGCCAGTAAAGTCAGCAACCATAAAGTAGGGTTCAACAGCCATGCCGGTACACCCAGTGACCATAAAGTAGGGTCGTAAACCAGTCCTTAAAATAAGAGATACGGACAATCCTGAAAAGGCTGCCAGGAGTTTGATGAGGTCCGAGTTGCACATCCATCTGGGCCAGTTTGGTGGGATAAGTATCACCAGAATGCCTTCCATTTTGATTCTGCAAAGCAGATGAAGAAGGAAATTCAGAGAAAGAATGGCGTAGATAAGGTTAAACTGATGCCACAAAGTAACCACTGCCACGACTTGAAGATCACTGGACCTGGACACAAACTTGTCCAGTATGTTGTTGAATCTGCAAGCCAAAAGGTCCACATCCAGCATTTACCACCTCTGACAGAGGTCTTGGACAACCCCCAGATGAAGAGGCCATTCTCCAGAGTCAAGACATTGATGATCGTGGAAGTCCACCTGACAATTTTCCACGACATGTGGAATATGCATGGTGGGCAGGACTGGAATGTGAAGTTTTCCCTTAAGCTAGAATCTGGCTTGCTTCTCTTTGAGCAGTGAGAAGTGTGGTTCCTCCCTGATTGTTGTCGTACACCACTGCTGTGGCTTTGTCCGACTGAGGGCTTGTTCACACCAATTGTGGTGCGTTCC
Organism: Nanorana parkeri; assembly: GCF_000935625.1. NCBI lineage: Eukaryota > Metazoa > Chordata > Amphibia > Anura > Dicroglossidae > Nanorana > Nanorana parkeri. The sequence goes on along the minus strand of NW_017306754.1, from coordinate 814,606 downwards.
AGAGTGGTAGCTGCTGGAACGCACAGCAATCACTCACTAAACTTCCCCCTTCGCTCTGGGGTGGGAGGGGGCGTGGCGGTGCATTGAAATCAATGGCACGGCAGCCACGCTCCGCGATCGGCCACGGGGCAAAGCATTGCCATCATTCCAGTCCACTATGAATGCAAAATTATAGAGCATTCAGCATTTTTTTGCATTCACAGTGGAACGGAACACAGGCAATGTTTTGCCACGCGTCCCATCTCACTGCAGACAGGGGGGCCGTGGCAGCAGAGCATGTTCGGCTGACCAAAGTGCAGCCAAAGGCAGCCGATCAACGGCTGATTTCAGCCGACGTTTGGCTGAAATCAGCCGTATTGAGCAGAAGTGAATAGCCAAACGCTGTTTGGCTCACCTGACTTCAGCTGGGTTATTCACTTGGCTGCCTTCGGCAGCTTTGTGAGTAACCCCCATGTGTTTATTATCCTCTCTGGGGAACAGATACGTTTTGTAAATGACCTCACCTGAACTGGAAGCTTTTCAGTGAAAGAGCACAGAGTGGAGGAAGAAGCTCTTACTGCGAGTGAAGGAGTGATTGTGAACTGGGATCGTTATGCCTCTTTGAATATGGAAGTCTGGTGAGTGCGGTGTGTTTCACAGTCACCGGGAGTTTGAGCACTACAGCTATAAGAAGGATGGTTATTTACATCTTGGCACTTTGTCTCTTTTTATGAACCATATGGGTTATATGTGATTTATTTGATATCTAGCACTTTATTATTCACGTATTATGATTATCGATTAGCGCGATGCATCTGTTTGATCTTCAGTACTCCAGTATACCTTTGTGGCACACGCTACTTTGGACTGGGCCATTCTAAAAAACAATAGAAAAATGTCACCAGCACACCATAAGTTGAAAAAGCAAAATATTTTATTGCCAATAGCTGTATCTCACCGCCAATAAGATACAGCTATTGGCAATAAAATGTTTTGCTTTTTCAACTTATGGTGTGCTGGTGAAATTTTTCTATTGTTCATGTGTGGCGGTGCCATCCGCAGTCATTTCGAGCACCCATCCTCATCAAGTGGGGATCCCGGTAAGGAGTGCGGTATAGTTCCTATTTCTGTTTATTCTAACAAACACACACCCAAAAAAAACTCTTTATGAGAACTTCTACAGACTCTTTTATACTAGTCCCCATAATGTGGCTTTTTTTGGATGTATGTTAGATGGGTTGGTATAAAGTACCCAGGAAACATTTTCAGATTTTCCGCCTAATAGCCTTCCTTTTGTTTTTTCGTCTGTTTTTTTTTTTTCTTTTTTGAGTTGGAGCTGTGCATTTTGGCAAAATCACGATATAGCATATTGTATTACTTCAAAATATTGTAAATGAAACCCCCTGAATATTACATTGATCAAACTTATAGCAGTATGAAAACACAGGTAGTAACTTGAATAGAAATGTGAATTTTGGGAAAAAAGTGTAGTTTTGGTACTTACTGCTCGGAGTGCCATTAGGAGGTTAGAATAGGAGAATATAATAGTGCTAAGAGGCATAACGAAGCAAGTCGCAAATAAGGCCATGATATAACTGTTATTGTTTGTACCCCCGGAGTACCAGTTGGGTCCACACGACGTCCTCAGACCTAAATGAGAATTACTGAAAGTATTAAGAAGGCAGAAAATAAGACTGACAGGTTTGTAAAGGCCAAATTGTTGAGCAATGCTATCTAATAACAAAAAGTTAAAAATTACAATGTGTGCTTTAAAATCCAGCTCCAGCAGCAATAGTGTATCACAGGACAAAAAGTGAAGGGAAATCCTTCCAATGGTAACAGAGAGAGAGGTATAAAATTATTTTGTTTCTTGTCCATTAAGGGACACAGATACTGTCAGGTTACTACTGTCAGGATACAAGCCAGTCCCAGGATAACTCCTCCTCTACCTAGCATGCGTCCTTTTTTTTCCTGTTCCACATTAGCCCACGCTGATGCGGGTTCAGTTCCTAAGTAGCCTATCCATTAGATGGCTGGTAAATGGTTCCTCTTACTGAGGCTCCATCATCAGCTATCAGCTACAGTCTGGTACCACAGAACAGATAGGTCTCCTACACCTGTAGCTTGAGATCAGGGATAGGCAGGATCAGTCTTCAGTGGATTCCACTGCAGTAACTCTACACATTTTTCATCCAGGGAGGATGCATTATCTCATCCTTCAGTTCTACCTGGTTGCTTCCATCTCACCAGTTTGGACCCATGTGGAGGTGCTTCCCATGCACCCTATCCCTTCCATCATGTAAACTCTGTAGGTTCAAATTCTTGGGTTCCCTGGCGGACTCATAAATCATGTCACACTCCCTTGAGGCTGTTGTAATTTAATTGATTCAGGAGTTTCACTGGCAAGTCTTGCTTAACAAGGATAGTTGTATGACTAGACAATTTCAGCATGGAATTTTTGTCCTGTGACCCTAGGGGTCAGGGGTGTAAGATTTACTGGCTCGCCTTTTCACCAGGACCTGTTTTTTTGTTTAGGTCCTCTTCTGGTACCTGTTCCTTCCAGGTGGCCTTATCCGTTCGGGCGTTGGTCCTTCAAGTAGCCTCTATGTTGCAGGCAGTTCCCAGTTCTTTTTGGGCCTGTTGCCAGTTGTTGCTGTGTTGGGCAGTCCTCGGTGGGACTGCTTTTGGACATCCTGACTGTATTTAAATTCCTGTATCCATCAATGACCAAGAAAGAAAAGAGGATTTTTGTACTTACCATAAAACCCTTTTCTTGCAGTCCCTGTTTTAGTATCTTTCATTTCTTGTCCTTGTATCACCAAAACAGGAAATAAGGTGAAATGTCACCAGTGGGACAATAGAGAGATAGCAATACAAACCCAGTAGAAGTTATAGCCTTTCCACAGTCAGTAAGTTAATAACTGTGTCATTATCTCTGTCTTATATGCCGTACTCAGTAATATTCAGTGTAAGTAGTAAAGCTTATTTAACAAAGTCAAAGAGCAACTTATAAAGTGCAAGTAATTCACAACAACCACACAACAATCATTTGTAATTGCACTGACTTTCAACAGGTGAAAGCTGATTAGATGCAATAGGTTACTGCACTGTATGGGTCTTCAGTGATCACTGTATTACGGTACTTATTTTTAAGTTCTACAAATAGTGTACAATAGGGATTACCTGTCATATACTCGGTAGAAACCTTTTAGCAGGTTCAAAACAATTGTCATTTCAGTGTTTGGTTTAGACCCAGATAAAACTTTAATGTTTTGCACTGTGGTTATTTTTTATAAGTGTGTATATTAATTGGCCTTAATTGGTAAAAAGAATTTGGCTTACCTTCAGGAACATAGCTGCACCAGCCAAACAGAGGTGGAGATGTCCATATGCTAGCCCAAATCCAGGTGAATGAACACCCCATAATAGCATGTTTCTTCTGAAATCGGAAATCCCCCATGGGTTTACAGATCACTAGGTATCTCTCAAAGGCTAATATTGCCAGTGACCAGAGGCCCACAATACCTACAACATATAGAAAGTACTGTGTGTTACTAATGCATTGAAAAGGCTATTATCTCAGTTTGTGCTAATCCATATTTTGGTGTGTTTAAAAGAGTAAATGGCCGCCATGCCTTCTAGCTGGTTTAATGTTATAAAGGAAAAAATAGTTTCATATATAAAAGGGTTTCATATATGTCAGAACAACTGAAGTAGATTTTTTTTTTTAATTCCCATATCAAACTGTTGAAGATGTTTCAGTTTGAATTCTGAACTGCATAAGTGTCACTTGTTAAGGACAGGAAGAAATGTTATTGTTACTGCACATACCGTGTTTCCCCGAAAATAAGACAGTGTCTTATATTTTTTTTTCCACAAAAAAAGACACTAGGTCTTATTTTCGGGGGATGTCTTATGTGTACCTGGCTGCAGCTGTCCGCTCTCCGCTCTCCGCTCATGAAGATAGCGCTAGGTCTTACTTTCAGGGTAGGTCTTACTTTCGGGGAAACACGGTATATAAACTGCAATATTAATAGTTATTCACAGTCTTACACTGTAAGTTTGTGTTTTGCAAAGTACTGTTGTGTGACATAGGTAAGCTCTTTGTAATGCATTGTTTTTGTTGTTTGCAGTCAGTCTAATGCTTTTACTGCACATTCACAAAATAAATAACTTTGTAATGACAAGTGTTGCTCAGTGTATTTGTATGGTGCTTACTTGGTACAGATTAGAAGCCTTAGTTTTTCTCATTTCAGTTTCTATGACAGTGATATTCATGACCATGCTTTGCAAACAGTCTAGCTGCCAGTCAATAGTTTTTTTTAATCTTATGTGTACATATCAGTGTCTGAATGTGATGTGCTGTGGATACTGACAGCTTTTCTCTTATCTTCATAAATACATAGAAAAATAATGTAATTCATAGAAATTAAATGGCTGCATGTTACTAACATAAACAGAATATATTGTTTGACATTTTTTTTTCAAAACTCTGAAAAAAGGTTATCTGTTTATCTCTGCAAGTATATATGTTGTAAATCTTCTTGTGTAAAATATACAATACTGTAATTAACATATGCGTTTACCTGAAATGACATAAGTTGCATAGAATGGTATGAAATGCATATTGCAATATGTTGTATTATTCATCAATCATATATGATCTTTTTACTACCACAAAGATAATACATACAGTCAGGCTAGGATTTCCCACAAGGCCACCAAGGCCCCGGCCTCGGGGCGACAGAGCTCAGAGGGGCGGCAGCGGTGACCTTGTGGGGAAGTTGCGGGCGCCGGTGTAAGGTGTCCGGCGGCCGCACACTACGGTCCGCCGCCGTCCAATCACGATGGGGC
>NW_017306754.1:782074-808409 GCF_000935625.1 Nanorana parkeri | reverse complement strand
CCCCGCCCTGCCATCTGGTTGCCATTCTCAATTGATGGGGAGGGGGGCGTATTGTGGAACCTGGCCTTGGGGCGGCAGGTGGAGTAAATCCGACCCTGCATACAGTACCTGTGTGGGAAGCTGAAATACTGACCCGTGTATAGCGGACTTGGGACTTTAGTTAGATTTAATTTAAAGGACTGACCCCCATAGTTCTCCTTAGGGTAACGGGAGGACACAAACTAGCGTCCTCCCGTTACCCTAAGCTCAGTATACCGCCAACTAGAGCTCGCGGTATACTGAGACGCCGGAGCGGATCCCTACATCGAGGTCGAGATCCGCCCAGCTGCGTGAGTGACAGCTGGCTCTGCCTATCTAGAGGCAGAGCCAGCTGTACCCGCCCCCTCCCCCGTCCGTTCCGCCAGTCAGCGCTGGCGGAGCGGGGAGAGGGGAATCCAGCCCCTCCCCCTGTCACGGCAGAGAGCCGTGACAGGATCGAGAGGTGAGCGAACGCGGTATGTGTTCGCTCACCTCCCGATCTACTGAGCCGACCTGTGACAGTCTCATTGTCACAGGTCGGCTAGAACTATGAGGTGAGTGGAAATCACTCATCTCATAGTTCTCCTTTAATTACTTTATTACTTTATTTAAATGAAACCAATTCTTCTTATGAGCTTTGCATTTGTATTTGTAGGCAAATGTATTTATTGATAATATTTAGTGACTGTAGCACTGTCCCATCAAGTGACCAGACAGGCTATGCTGCCAAGAGTGAAACTTATGGACCACTTTAGCAGTTCAAATGAGCAAATCAGGTTCATTTGTGAAGCATACTGGCACTTCTTACCTAAAACACTGGATTGCATTGAACTAGGTTTTGTGAACATTTTAATGTATACAAATCAGTTTGCTCATTTGTGTGCAGCATGCTTATAAAATGACACATAAAGACAAAATGAACCACACCTTCCAGGATAGTGGGATAGGTTGATAGAGATGGTACCTTCATGTCGCTCTTCTTATAGCACTGCTGGAGCAAGTGAACATTCTTAGGCTTCTGGGATTTAGACAGCGCAGGCATACTTCTTTCCTGCCCTGTATAACCTCAGGCACTGCTTGAGTGACCTATTTTCAGGCCTACACACTGTCAGGGAGGACACCAGGGGGCATTTGCCAATACTGGCATACAGAAAGTTGTAATTTGCACAATGATTGTACCAGGCTGCACAGGCACTATAAGGAGGAGGACACTGTACCTGTAGTTACTATTATCTTTTGCTGCTAAATATCTTTGGGCAAAGGCTCAGCTTGACTGCTTGAAGTCCTGCACCAATGTACCTGTTATGGACCAGACCAGTTTTTACATATGGGATTGGCATTAATTGTTTTATTTTTTTATTATTATAAATGTATTTGGCAATAATTGTATCATTACTCATGAAAATAAAATTTTCAGAGGACAAAAAATGCTTTCTTTTGGTAGTATTGTCTTGCAAAATATACTTAATTTTTTATGTATTTCAAAGATGAAAAGACAAAAAGGACTTTTACTGTTTTGACTTGTGTTAGTATTAAACAACTAGAGTAACTGTAGATAAAAAGGGCTCATTTTATTCTCTGATGTGTCTCAGTTATAATAACACACAAATTACATTTCTGGAGTTCAGTCTTGATGAAGAGCCATTATGATGTGGAAAATTGCCTTGCTACTTTTTTTTTAATCTTTTACTGCTGTGTTATAATTATAAAGAAGATTTTTAAAAAACTGATTTGCTGAATCAACAGTGTACAATGTACAAATCACTTTGCTGGAAAAAAAGTAATTAAAGCCGAGATATTGTCTGTGGGCTGGAGGCCACTGCACAAGGTATTTGTTTAAGGTTGGTTTGCACTCCAACTTTCACTGAACTTGTGTCTCACTAACATGATGACATAGTAAAGTAGTGTGTAAGTTCAGCCACACCTTTCTTTTTAAGTTTTAAATAGAGTGGGGGAAAAAGAACCCTAGTGGGGTTTATAATTCTATCCTTGGTACCCTACAGGTTTAGTAAATCAACCCCTTTCTTAGGGGTGGGGAAATTATTTCATTCAGCAGGAAGACTGCACCTGTGATTTGTATGTTTAACTCATTTGTCTGTTCCTATTTTTACAAAATAGTTTTGTTCCTTATAACACTGTTTAGTTGGCTGTTTCAGCTTTGTAGATGTTTTATAATCTCTCAGGTTATAATCATCCTTTTTTAGAACTACCTCCACCCTCCCTGGTTTATCAATTGATTTGATGACCACTTATTTTCTGGTTTCCAAATATTTTCTACCTTTAGAGATACACAACAGATCCCTAGCTTTTTTATATGCATTTATCATCTGCCAATTGTTTAAAGTGATATTAAAGTCAAAAGGTTTTTAAACTATTTCAAATGCTTATTAAATCACTTACAATGGATGCTGCTCCTTGTAGTTTCTTGCAAAATCACCTGGTCCTCATAGTGCTGGCCCTGATTTCCTGTTTTAGGGTGGCTCCTTTCTCTTCCAGGGTCTTATGGAGCCACCCTTGTGTGTGCTATTAAGCTGTGTGTGTCTCCACAAACATACAGGGGGTTATTTGCAAAGCTGCCTAAGGCACCCGAGTGAATAACCCAGCCGAAGTGAAGTGAGCCGAACACTGTTCGGCTATTCACTTCAGTCTTGTACGGATGATTTCAGCCATACATCGGCTAAAATCGGCTGTGCCGAAGTGCAGAAGGAGTTAGACTCAGCCAATCCAACATCTGGATCAGCTGAGCTGAAGCTGCAGCAGCTCCCTCGGTGCCGTTCGACTATTCTCATAGGGGCCGAACGGCAGTGAGTGAATAGCTGAATGTCGCCAAGGTACCGAGCAGAATAGAAAATAAGTGGAAAAAAAAGTTGAAAAATAATTTTAAAAATGTAAACAAATAGGAAAATCAAAAAATAAATAAAAATATTTTAAAGAAAATAATATATATTTTTTAAATGCAGCACGCCAACCTGACCACATGCGACGGACTCCCACCACATAACGAGGCATCTGACAGATGCCGTCAAAAGAAAAATAATTGGGCGGAGACATCAACGTGAGCCCCATCCAACTGTTTCCTATTGGCCGCCACCTGCCAGAGTGACGTCACGACCGGCTCCGCCTAGTTATGGTTTAATGACAGATCAGCGTCCCCAGGTCATTTGGGGACGCTGATCTGTCATTACAACTGGGCGGAGCTAGAGATTACGGCTGGCTCCATCCAGCTGTCATTTGCGTGGAGATCGGTTGGCTTCGACCGACCTTTCTCCATGCTTCGGCTGTCACTTTGGCTCAGTTGAGCCGAAGCATATGCCTTCGGCTTGGCTGCTGTACGGGCTATTGTGAATATTCAACTGCTATTCGACTGAACCGAAGGGCAGAGGTGGCCGAAGAGAGCCGAAGGATCAGCCGAAGCTACGGCTGGATTCTTTGGCTCTTTAGTGAATAACCCCCACAGACACAGCAGGGCAATCCACTCCCCCTCCTACTCCCTGTTCCTCCTTCCTCCCTCTGTCCTTCTCCAAGCTAGTTGATGGAGAGCTGCTGAGTTGAGAAAGCTGGAGTCAGCCCTTAAGAAACATGACAACTGTAAGTGCTTGGGTAAAATTGTAAATAAATACTTTGCTGGGTAAAGTATATTTGTTGGATCTAGATTAATTGCTTGATACTACTTTAAAGACCTCATTGTTTCAATTCAATGTACCTTGTAGGTTAAAAGTAGACATGTTCCTCAAGCCACTTAAAATACAAGCAGTAGAAGTAGTCACATGATTAACTTTAGTGGTAGGACCTCAATTGGCAAGAAGGTATTATTTTGATATGCAATTTCCTCACAAATGTATTCATATCTACATACACATTACATATTTTTAGATTCTGCTTTGCCACAAATTTAAGAGCTAAAACTAAAACCTGTAGCTCATGCATATTTAAAACTGCTAGTCATATTGCTAGTTGGACATGCTTGTGATTATGGAGCTGCTCTAGATTTCAACTAGAGAAACGGCAGCTGGCATCTTCTATAAATATCTAATTCTCTGCTACTCTGCTTCAGTTTTAAAACGTATTTAATTGTCGTCTATATTAATGCCAACCTTTTAGAACTCTTAGATATACAATAGATTTCAGTGCAAACAGTAAATGTTTAGATTTTTCAACACATTGCTTGCATCTTCAGGTCGCAGGGGTCAGGAGTGCGTAACGCACAGATTGCAGGAGACAGGAGTGCGTAATGTACAGAATGCAAGGGGACAGGAAAATGTAATGCATAGATAGAATACAAACGACAGAAGTAAGTTACGCACAAAGTTTCGGAGACAGTAAAAGTAACACACATGGTGCAGTGGGCAGGTGTAAGTAACGCACAGATTTTCAGGGACAGGAGTAAGTAACGCACAGAGTGTCAGGGACAGGAATAATTGATATATAGAGTTCTATTTACAGGAAAAGTAACATATACAGTAGAGTGCTAGGGAAAGGAATAAGTAATGCTCAAAGTGCAGGGAACAGAAAAAGTAACACACAGAGTGCAGAGGATAGGTGTAAATAACAAACAAAATTCCAGGGACAGGAATAAATAACACACAGAGGGGGTATTACTAAGCTGCCAAAGGCAGCCATGTAAATAACGGACCCGAAGTGAAGGGATCCGAACGCCATTCGGCTATTTACTTCAGCCCTGTACAGCTCAAAACAGCTGTACATCGGCTGCCTTCTGCTCCCTTCAGTTCAGCTGAGCCGAAGTAAAGAACACATTCACCTCATCCAATCCAACATCTGGATCCGCTGAGGCGAGCGTTCGGCAGTTCATTCAATGCTGTTTGCCCCTATTCTCATAGTGGCCGAACAGCAGTGAGTGAATAGCCGCGCATTCTGCTCGCTACCTCTTTTAAAAAAAAATTTAAACAGAAAAAAAAAAAAGCCAGCGTGGGGTCCTGCTCCCAAACCATAACAGACCCTTTAGGTCTGGCAGGAATGTTAGAAGGGATCCCCCAGTTAAAAAATTTTTTAAACCATGCGTGAGGTTCCCCCCAAAAGTCATACCAGGTTCTTTATGTGGCCTGGTATGGCGCAGGAAGTGGGGGGCGCTTGCTTGTGTCCTCCTTTCCTGCCCTGCCAGGCCAGTGCCCGGATTAAGTATCTGGTTGTGAATTTTAGGGTGTGGTAAAAGGCCTTGTATGACTTTTGGGGTGAACCCCATACACTTTTTTTTCCTATTTTTAACCAAACCTAAACACATTTTTTTCTTTTTGTGGGCAGAACGGTCTGCTTTTTTCTGTGAAAAACAAAAAAATCCAATTTGCGGACAGAAGAATGCTAAGGTTCTGGAATCCACTTATATAAATCAAAGTTGACAAAAAAATAATTGTTAACCATGACTACATGATGATCACTCCATCCAGGGTCAAACATCAAAAAGGTATGAGTTCTAGCACTTTTGGCTTCCATTGTTTGCCTCTCCATTCATATGGATGAATGGGCCTAATAGAACATTGCACTTAGTCTGCTAAAATTAATCTTTTGCTACTGTTTATATGCATTATGCTGCTGCAGTTACTATCCACCCTTGAGTTTTTGTTATTGTCTTTCTTTCCTCTAAGCTAAGTGCCAATTGCCATGGGATTGCCCTGGGTCCCAATGCCACAACTGCTTGAGGTTTTTTCTTTACGCAGGTGACATATTCTGGTGGCCTGGTATGGCGCAGGAAGTGGGGGGCGCTTGCTTGTCCCCTCCTTTCCTGCCCTGCCAGGCCAGTGCCCATCTGCTAGCCTGTCATACCTGCAGCACAAAGCCATCACCAGCTGTTTAAAATCATGAATTTCCCACTCGTGCACGCACAGGGCGGCGTACATGAGCGGGAGCAAACATTTTAAAAGTTATTATGTTATGACGTTACATTAAGTTATGTATGTTTCCCCAACCACTGCAGCCACTTACTGGCTGCTGTGGCATTATTTACAGTCCCAGCAAAGAGATCAGTTCTCTCCCTTGTTGCAGTTGTCCATCTTTTTTCAGGATGGAGACAGGGAGCTCAGTAACATTACTCTCATTTTCTAAAATATTATTTTCTATAATTAAATAACATTACTCTAATGTTGCTCTTCTGCAGAGTGAAACTGAATCAGAAGTGCGTATTCATGAGCACTTCTGAGTTCAGAGCAGTGCTGGGTGCTGGGGAAGATCGGTAAACATTACTCTAATATTTGCCAATCTCTGGCAGAGTAAAACTGAATTTGAAGTGCTCATTCATGGCTCTGTGTTCTCAGTTTCTTTTTCCACCACAAATGGGAGCAATCAGGGGACTTTTATATCCTTAATGTCTCATTAAAGAGGACCTCTAACAAAGGGTTTTGTCTCCTAGTGAAAGTACTGAAGTAGAAAAAAAAAACACAAACGCCCCTGTGCACATACAATTATTTTGATGTGTTGTGATGCATTACTGCACATGTGTTAAGATTCATTGCGTCCCAGAATCCCATTCTTTTGAATAGACTGCCAACACACCATAACACAGGCCTACAGGGACCATTTACTAACTTTGGAGCATGGGAGCAGTTTTCTGGGCTTCCCGTTTATGTGTCCACTGTAATTGTGTGTCAATCACATAATCGCATTATTGGGGGTCCATCTTACCGGCTCCAGATGTAAATATTGACCTGGGTGCAGCTGGTGCCTACTTGGTCACAGTGATAGGGAGCGCACAATTGAACACACTACTAGCACAAAACACAGACTGTACGCATTTATGTGGTGGCATGGCACAATGCCCACCACCATGCTGCTATATTTATGTGTACAGATAGTGGCAACAGGTTAAAGTGTATGTAAAAGAAAAACATTTATGTCTATACTTACGGTTTTGCATTTCTTTGATTTTCACTTTTATGCAAAAATGCACTATTTAAAATTTACAAATATTTGTTTTTTATTAACATAGATGCAGTTTATCTTTTAGATTTCCTAAGAACTTTGGAAGTTATGTTGTGTGTGTGTGTGCTCGTAATGATTCTAGTGTATTTGAAAATAATGTTACTTTCAAAGCTGTAAGTGAAAAACTGTGAAAAAAAAAGTTGAAAATAGCAAAATTGGTCCAGCCAGCTGAGATGAAAAATGGGAGGCAGCAAAAGGGTTAAAATAGCTTTTAATATACAAATTCACCAATTGAGAATGTGTAAGTAAATGTTTTTGCTGAATGTGTAATGCAGGTACCACGTTATAAATTGGGTGAACATTACAGTAATCACCATTTCCCAATTAAAGGAGAATTATTGGGAGAGTGAAATGAACTCATCCCAATAGTTAAAGCCAACGTGGGACACTACAACTGTCACATGTTGGCTCTATTGATCTAGAACTGAGCGATCACATACCGCTGATCACTCAATTCATGATCTTCCCCCTGCAGAGAGCAGGGATTCCCCCCTCCCATCTCGGGTCCTCCAGAGCTGACTGGTGGGACAGGCAGGGGAGGGGGCGGGCACAGCTCTTCTAGAGAGGCAGAGCCAGCTGTCAATCAGGCAATAGGGTGGGTCCCGACAATATTGTTGGGATCTGTCCCAGTTGCAGTGTGGCTCTGCGCTTTCAGCATATAGCCAGCTGTGCCCGCCCCCTCCACCATCTGTCCCTCCAGTTAACACAGGAGGAACAGAGAAGGGAGGGGGGAATCCCTGCGGGGAGAACATACACTACACATGTGTGCATTTGACATGAGTTCTGAATAAATCCACGATTGATTATCCCTGCGGGGAGCAGCCACTCTCTACAGGGAGAAGATCATAAAGTGAGTGATCAGTGGTATGTGATTTCTCAGTTCTTGATCAATAGAGCAGACGTGTGGCAGTTTCATTGCCGCACTTTGGCTCTAACTATTGGAATGAGTGTATTTCACTCATCCCATAATTCTCCTTTAAACATATACACAGCTATAACAATACTTGCCTTTTCTAAATGACAACAGTAAACATCCAATCATATTTAATATAATTACTTTAGTACATTGGCTATGATTATACATTCAGTTTATGCACAAAAACATACTTAGAAGTGCCTACTTGCTTAAATGCATTTTTAGATTATTCAAATGTTTTGATAATCCAAACATACCTATGAAAAATTAAACTTTAATTTCGTAAAGTGTACGTCTAAGCAAAACTTTTTTTTTAGTGTTTCATAGAGTGGGGAAGGATTAGAACCCCTGATAGGGTTTTACTGCCATGCGGTGAGTGATTTGCACTCTTTCTGTACAAGTGACAATGGTTTCACCAGACATGATCAGAAAGAGTAAATGATTCAAGGCAACACCGACATAAATATAAACAATGTTTAGTAGAGTCGGGGAAGGCTAGAATTTGCCAGCTATTATTGCTGACTGTTTCCATGTTGGAGATTTTTTCCTCTCTATCTGGTGAAGCTGTTGTCAGCAGGGCAGAAAGTGAGGGCAAGTCTCTCTAATGGAGTTTCAGACAGAGGTAAAAAGACAACAGGGGTTTCCTTTCTCTAGTTTTGACTTGACATACACTTTAAGGCTAAACTGAACAAGAAGCAAACGCTTTTGATGGGTTTGCAACATGTATGGGGTATGCTTTGAAATATGACATTGTAGAGTAAATAGTAAAAGCCACAGTTTTGAACTTAATGTGGATGACGATAGATAGAAAACACTGCTTGAGCACATTAGAATAATAATGAGTGCTGCTACTTTATCAAAAAATGTTCTCTTCCACAGACCTCAAAGACCTTATTATAATCTAAGAACTTAGAATAATTGTTATAAACTAATTAAGTTACTTTGTAATAGGCACTGCTATATATATATAGTAGATGCTGGCAGATATTGTATAGATATATATTCTCGTATAATGAACACCATGGTTACAACTAGCTAGTATATAGCTTAAAAAATCTTTTACTGTCTAGTATGTTAGGCAGACAAAATCCATGCCCATATTGAAATAAACATTTTGTATAGTAATAAGCATTTTACCAATGTATTTTTTGTGTGAAATATCAAAATACTACCAAGACATAAAAATTATTCTTACCTGTAAGGGACACCATGAAGCCTTCAAATTCACACAACTCTTTGCCTAGTGTGAAGTACCCAAAGATATTGTTGTGGAAAGAAACACTGCTCCCAAAAATAGTGACAAGTAGATCAGCTACGGCAAGGTTGACCAGTATGTAATTTAGAGGGGACCTCAACTTCTTGTATTTGATTGTTACCACTATAACCATGCCATTAACAAAACAAGCTAAGACCACCACGAAACCCATTAAGACTGCTATAATTGAGTATGTGCTACGAGAGGCAAGGTGAGGCCACTGTGGTCCTTCAAAGGGCCCAGGAATCTTCAGACCTGACATGTATGCTGCCCTCGTTTACTAATTAACTTACTATAACAAGTGGTTTGGAGAATAAAAATAACTGGCCGCATCTAAATGTGAGATTTAGATTTATATAGCCTTGGAGATTTAAAGTTCCAAAGAGGATCTTTTTCTTAAAACATTTTAAGCTTATGATGATGAATCTGTAATCTACTCTCCTTTTCCTTACTTAAATGGAGATCAACTGAGAGAGACACAAGGTAACCTGACTCAAAGACACATAACCTAATTAACAGAGTTAATTATGTGGAAATGTTGTGCTTTTGTTAACAAGATTGGTGCACACAAGAGGATTTGCTGTGTATTAGGTATAGTTCTTTAACGTCTCAATATGTTAGTTAGGAACTTTCCTAGACAGATTTAGGAAACTGTTTTTTTTACCGCAGAAATATATCTAATGGGTATACAACTAGGTTTGGTACTATGCCTTCTACTGTCCTCTGGTCAGCAGTCCATCCCCTGATGGTCACTCTGGTAAACTGGGTGGGTGTGGATTAGGTAGGCTACACCAGGGCTCAAAATTTCAGGCCCTGAGCTACTAGCCAGGCCTTAAGAGTTACTCACCACCAGTTGCCCAACCTAACCCCTTACCCTGCCCCGGCCTTAACTCCGCCAGGTCAGCAGTGTGACGCACAGTAGAGAGGTCAGTAATTTAACGCACAGTAGAGAGGTCAGTAATTTATCAGAAAAGTTTTTATTGGGTTTTCCAACAATACAGAAACTGAAAACATTCAGACATACATTTGCCTGTAGTCGTATCATATACACAATGTGCATTGCTTCCGATACATCTACACAGTGATCGAATATGGCGTGTATACGTCGCCTAGTTAGGCAATGTAGAGGTCAGTAATTTAGCGCACAGTGCAGAGGTCAGTAATTTAGCGCACAGTGCAGAGGTCAGTAATTTAACGCACAGTGCAGAGGTCAGTAATTTAACGCACAGTACAGAGGTCAGTCATTTAACGCACAGTACAGAGGTCAGTCATTTAACGCACAGTACAGAGGTCAGTCATTTAACGCACAGTACAGAGGTCAGTCATTTAACGCAAGGAGGTCAGCAGTGTAAGGCAGAAAGAACAGGACATACAGTGCATATAGCTGACCTGTCCTCTTCCTCTCCTGGTGCTGGTACTGGTGGTGGTACTGGTGCTGGGGGGGGGGGGAGGGGTACAGAGATGTATTCTTCAGGTCCCACGCTGCAAAAATGTCCAGCCAGCCAATAGCAGCTGCAGTCTTCCTCCAGCCTATGGCAGATGAGGTGGGCGGAGGAAGCTGCAGGTGGCCGGAGTGAAGGGAAGACCGATGAACTGATTCTTCTCCTCCTCTCCTGCCGCTGCAGCGGCCAAGCAGAAGAAAAATCAGTGCATCATCTTCACTTCATTCTGGCCACAGAAGACAACTGAAGCGCTCGTTCGCCGCCGCAGAAGCGGTGGTAGTTTCACCCCCGCTGGTCCTGCCGGCGGCTCCCCCTCCCCACATGAATTTCCACTCGCCCTCACGCAATTTCCACTCGCTAATTGCGAGGGGGCGAGTGGAAATTTTGAGCCCTGGGCTACACTATTTACACTCTCTCTCTGTCACCATGAGATGCAGGCTTCATGGTTTCTGAGATTATTATTATATTATACAGTATTTATTGCAGACTTCATTGTTTCTCTGGCACAATAGAAAGAGTCAGGGGAAGTGAACTGTCCATGGCAAGAAGTCCCACTCTGCTGGTAAGGGGGTTCAGTGTTCAGCAGCACAGCCTGGTCCACCTCAGTACCCACTCTATGCCTCTTACTGCTTTTCACACCGCACCACCTCCTGGCTCCTCTGCTCTGAAAACAGCAGCACCTCCTGGCTCCTCTGCTCTGTAAACAGCAGCACCTCCTGGCTCCTGCCTTGTCTTGCCTTTTTTAAATGCAGCGAGTACAAATATTTGAGTTTGTAGTTGTAATCTCCTCCACAGAGGTAGTCAGACCTGTAGAGGAGACTTGGAGCTAATAAGGCTCTACTTTAGGGGACATGGAGCATACAGTATGAGCAATGAGTAATGACAATTTCTCCGGAAGAAATATATAAACACACCAATATTCCAGTTAGAATACACATGCCTCTTGTATTTAGACCGGAGTTGAACTTTAAGGAAATCACAGTAAATGAGAAATAATATTAAAACAACCACAAAGCTAATACCCTTAAATTGACCTTGTTTCTTTTATAGCAAATTTGTTTCCCTGCTTTCACACAAATTGACACTTTGCTTATCTGTTGTACAATATGTTTGCATAGCATATATGTTTGCAAATTCCCTTGCAAAGTGAACAGCCTATTTGCCTTTAGCGAGTCAACCCCATTACCTCTGCTTGGGAGCCACAATCTTGAATGCTGTCGTTCCAAAACAATTGACAGAGAAAGGTTACCTAAATCTTCAATACAACTTTATGTCTAATTTTCATCTATCCTGGTACACAGTCCTACTTAGCTGCAGTAGCCGGCAGTTCTGATAAGATCACAGAAGCATAAAAGGTAATAAGGTCAATTGAAAGGGCAGAAAAGAAGTAGTCTGTCATTCACTTATCTCTCAAAGCTCACTCTTGCCTTGGAAAAAGCAGACCCAGCCTGTCATTTCCTGTTAGTATTATGCACCTTTCAGGCTGGAGGAGATAGGACTAGGCCAAAGAGAGGATTAGTAAGATGTTAGCTAGAGGAGGATCAGAGCTGCTCTAATAATCCAGCCTTCCCTGCTTTTGGAGAAAAAGCTACCTGTTGGAACTGTTCAGAATACGCAACTGGCATCTTTGAAAGTTCTATGTACTTTTCACAGAATTGGTTTTCTTAAAACTAAATAGTTCTCTTTAATTTAGTTTCTGTACATCAGTTAATAGGAATGCACCAAAATTACATTTTTAGACCGAAAACAGAAATTTTGTCAGGCCGAAACAAAAAATTACTTTTTTCCCCCACCTTTTTAAAATGTTTCAAATAATTTTTTTTAAAACTTTACTGTTAGGGGCTTTGGGGAAATATAAGGGGTCTAAACAGCCCCCTGATATTTCTCTTTTAAAATAGAAAAAGAGATTGAGGACACAGATTCTTCAATCTCTTTTTCTACAGCCCCCGTTATAAATGAACAGGAAGCCTCTCTACTGAGTGTTCCTGTCCATTCATAAACTGTGGCGATAGTAACTGTGGTTATAGTAGTTACCATGTCCACAATCATGAATGGACAGGAAGTGATCTAGAGCACTTCCTGTTCATTCATATCTGGGATAGTAACTGTGGTTATAGTAGTTACCATGTCAACAATCATGAATGGATAGGAAGTGATCTAGAGCACTTCCTGTTCATTCATACCTGGGGACATAGTAAACATATTATGTCCTCAGTTATTTACAAACACTCAGTCCTGATTGCTGAGTGCTTGTAGCCCGCTCTCCATCCTGACTCACCTGTCGCAGGAGGCCAAGTGGAGAAGTACGGGAGGACAGCCTTCTCCTCCTCGCACTGCCCTGCTTGACATCCTGAGAGCTGTCTCCTCCCCACACCGCCCCGATCAGCCTCCTGAAAGCTTCTCTCCTCCGCGCTGGGCGCCGGCAGCTGGATCCTCTGTGTCCCCTCGGATCCCCAGTGCCTCTGGTGACACAGGTGGTTGAGAGCAGTGCGGACCTGAGTCGACACAGACTGGCTTCCAGCGGGGAGGAGAGAAGCTGGGGATGCACTGCATTTTTGGCCGTTATGGTACTATGGGCATTTGCTCATAGTACCATCTTCTGCCGAAATATTTTGGTGTCCCAAATTTCGGTACATCTGAATTAGTTAAAGTAGACTTCTGGTGTTCCAGGAAAAGCTACAAGCAAATCCCACTAGTAGATTGTAACAGAGAATCAGTTTTGTAACTGGCAGGGAAGTATCTAGAAACCACAGGACCCCTTAGCAAAATCTCTTGGGGGCCCCTTCTCCAAACAGAAAAAAGAGCCATTGAATAACACATTACTATAGTCATGTGGCACAGGTCCTGAGCTACAACATATATTATTTTTAACCAGAAAAAAATGTTTTTTAATAACCATATAATAAAAGAAATGCACAAAAAGTTGTGTGCATTAACATTGCACCGCATTAAGACAGCTCATTAATGTTAAGCCGTCAACATAATGCTACGCAGTCAAGAAAGGACATGACCCTTTTTTTAAAAACACGTTGTGTATTTTCTTACTACTGTATTAATGCACTGGTTTTTTTTTGGTTTGTGCCAATAGTGGATCAAAATAGACATGCTTGTAAAGTGTTTTTCTTACATCTGAACTTTTGTGTTTTGTCTGTAGATCTACTTTAAATGCCTTGAGATTTTTATATTGCAGTTTCAGTATACAATTGTTTTAAAATGCAATGTTTATTAATATAAATGTTGAAATAAACAGTACTGTTAACAAGTTAGCTTAAGTTGTTATATTTATTTTTCTCATGTTTATAAATATTTTAACAAAGCAGACAAAAAAATACACATTTAGGGTTAATAATACTGAAATACAAAAGTCTGTAGGATGCAGGTTTGACATAGGTCTGCAGCCTTCACATTGTAGCAAAACATTAGTATCAAACATTTAACAAGTCATTGCATAACAACAACACTCTGCATGCAGTGTTACTGTATGTACATGTAAGATAAAAAAGGCTTCGGTAGAAAGTGGACAACACTCCTAAAACAGCCATCCCCTTGTCTAAATATATGTATTGTTTCCTTTTGAACTGAATAGGTAAACATGTTCAGTGACAACTATGCATCAGTGCTCAAGTAGTACTGGCTCTTGCAATCATATAAGGACATACCACTGCCACAGCAGTCCACATGCCTGTATATGGGCCTACCCCATAATTGTAGAACCCCCCTTTCCATGTGCAGCAGCACCTGCAGGACTCAGTTCGCTGGTAACACTGACTGCTATTGAGCTATTCATAAACTAAAGTCAATGAGAAGATCAGAGGCAGGCAGCACCATCAGAACATTCAGTGCTCCAGGTGCAGCCGGTATGTGCTATATAGGCCTATGGAGGTTTCTGGTGTTTGGGTGCTCTACACCATCCCAGGTCTGGATACTGCAGTATGTCTTCTATCAATCTTCAGGTAGGGACATGACTGTAATATATCTGTTGTAGATAAGAAACTGAATGACTGACAACCACCGACAATCACCACTGTGCACATACATTAGTGACAAGAAGTGATGCAGAGAGCTCATGCCCTTCTGTAATTAAGATATAACTGCTATAAATGGAGACAGACTGAGAGTGGCATCTGAGATAAGGGTTTTCAGTTTACCAGGAACCCACATACTGGTAGCTATTTCTTTACTGTTCAGAATGATGCATTGTTGGAAGGTTCCATTCTTAAACGGAATGAATAGTGTTTTCATGGATATGTTACTTGTTTATGCATTATGTAAGATAAATGTTTTCTTTATTTTCTTTTTCGTCAGATAAATCTAAATGATTGCATATTACTTTTTATATTCACCCCTTTGCAGCCAGCCGTTGGCAAGTGCGAGTCTGGTATTCCAGAGTTTTTAGATAGCTGACTTACTGCTGAGCTGTAACTACAGGCCTTAAAAGCAGGATCTCCGTTTACTGAATAAGTCAGCGGAATGATTTAGAGGAGGTACACACTTTTATATTCCTGTCCTGTAAAGACAGTGCAGTCTAGGTCTGATTAAACAGCCCAGTATGTATGCACTGTACACACTGAAACATGAAAACACCTGATATTAAATGATCAGTTGCAAATTAAGCTTGTTCTTTTTTTTCTTTTTTTTTTACAAATAATAAAAATAATGATATAAAATATCAGTTTATAAACTTTGAAACGTTAAAAAAGTGAAAAACAAAACTGACCAAAAAACACAATAGTTTTCTTCTGATTTGTGAAACACAATGGTTATACCCCATCATTTTCTATAATGTTAACAAAGGGGATGCTGCTTTAGAATTTTGTATTTATCACAGAAGCTGCAAATGCTTAGCAGAGAATTACAAATGGCAGCCAGGGCTCTGTGAGTCTCCTGCACACATTTCCGTGCAGCAAAGTGATTTTGTTTGAAAAGAGAATTTTCACAAAGCGTCAACATTTTTTTTTTTTTTTACAAAAGCATTTGTAGTTCCATCAAGGTAATCCTAAATGTCTGCCTTCATTTCAAGGTGTACACCGTAAATCCGATACAGGAGACAGATAGGCAACATAGGAAATCTTTTAAATTTATTAAGCATACCAGCTTTGCATTCAAATAAGAGTCATGCATATTCTCAGCACGTACCACAAATTGTACAAATTATTCAGGACTCGACAAAATATTTTTTTTTTATTTTTTAAATCCACGCAATACAAGATATTTTCACCATTTTCAAAAAATAAATAATTCAGACCATATGTCTAAAAAATAAAGACATTTGTGCGCTCCCATTGTTGAGTCAAAACCTTTTAGAATGTTGAAAAGTCTTTGCACCAAAAAGGAATCGGACACAAAATTATCACATTATGCTCAGGCAGCGCGCTGTCAAAAAATATACAAACTTCAGACAGGATGTGAAATTGTACTAGAGATTAAAGGCTTCTGGAAATATGACACTACTGTGCCAATAGCAGAAAACATGCAGCATTTTTCCAGTACGCATTTCAGAACTATCTTATTCACGCATTGTTTCAACAACCTGTGAATTTTTTCTGGATTTACACAAGTTACAAATTAATATTTATAGGAACACGTTTTATATTTTATGGAACAGATATTTTTATGGAGTCTGTATAGTAGAAATAGACACACTATAGCAAATGAATGTGCATATTAAAGCTTTTGATGTAAATACACAATAATATGCAAAAAATGCTCTCTAGATTATCTAAACTAGTAAACGTGTTTACATGATGTTCTTCTTAATCCATAGCTACCGCTGTATACATGTGCATGGGTATTCATTTACATAATGTGCATGTGTTTGTGCATTTATTTATATATCTGAAATAGCTTTAGCTTAGCTACAGTTATTTCATGACGTATATACATTCAACATTCATATGATAATTTCTACCAATGTAATGCATACAAATTGGATTACAGGAAAAGTTGAGCAGCTATTCATAGCAACCACTCATATTACAGCTGTCATTTTTGAAGTGTGAAATTAAAGTCATGTAATCAACTGGATGCCACTAGCAACATCTCCACTTTTCCTCGTTGTCCAGTGATTCACAGCACTACCATTAATGCAGAAAGATCAGACCTAATTAAATCAAACTGATTTTGCTGTTTTGATAATTCAGATCCCTGAACAACAACTCTGTAATTTTAGCCCTTAGCTTCAAAATTAGTTACACATGGGAATTTAGACTAGTTGGGATGTTGTTGGACTAGTAGTTGGTATCACATAAACATAAAGGTCCATAAAATACTAAATACATGATGCATTGATGTGCTTTGATTTTCAGGGGTATACAATGTCATATTTACACAGCTTTCTAGAAAACAAATAGTTTTATATGTCTTTTTAGAGTACATTTTGAGTTTTCCTGAATCTTTCAAGTCAGGACAGATCCCAGTGTTGTACAGCAGACATACAGACTTTTGTACAGACTGGGAGCTTGGTAGAATGAATGCTGCTGAAGCAGAATGATGAGCAGTAGAAATCCTTTTATTTAGCTATCTCACATCTTTGCAGACAGCAGTATAGATCTTTCAACACAGTTTCCTGCCTGGACATTAGGGTATTTGTTCTCAGACAACATGTTGTTTTATACTTTAACATGAATAAGGACACTGGCAGATCTGGGACAACCATCAGGGCTATTCACAAAAGAGTGAAGGGTTTGGAGAAGGCAGGAGAAGTGAACAATTTGAGCTAAAATAGCTGATTTGGAAAAATTATCCAATTCAGTTGGCTTAACAGTTCCTCTGTGTTGTCCTAGATTGTTCACTTATCCTGCCTTCTCCAAACTCTTCACCCTTTAGTTAATTGCCTTACATGTTACCTTCTTTATCACATGAGTGAACTGCTCTCGAGCACCATTTATTTGATTGTTGGCCGGGACTGCTGAAAGGTGTGCGGAGGGCACCTCCATCAATTGCATCTGCTCTGTTCACTAACTTTAATTCAAGATTAATGTGGACAAATTATGTTGCGCTTGTTTGTGAATACTACACCTCTAATTAGTGTCCTCCTATGTGACTTGAAATTTAATTATTTGGTGGAAACGGTAATTTTGAATCCCGTGTTGTAAGTGAAAAATTATTTTCTACTGATTTTTTGTTATATAATAAAATAAACTAACAAAAATTATTAAATAAATGAACTTAACCTGTGTTTTATTTAGTCTTTTGTTCTATCAATGTTCAATATTTACATTTGGGATGTGCAACAAAACCTTAAAACCGTGTGGTGAGATCTCATGTGCCTCACTTTTCACTTTTCAGAATACCCTTTTGAAAAAGTCTACAAACGACGAAACGCGCTAAGGGCATCCGCTGCTTCCTTGCTGACATACTGGAAAATAGCTTCAAGGCTGGGTGTCCTTCACATCCATATGCGTGTTTTACACAACTAATCTTGTAAGTGCGATCACTTTTTTACTTGGAATAAAGAACTTTTCGGTTGCACTTAGATCTATTTTCTCTCTTGCGGTTCTCCCTTTCCTCCCTTGGTTGGACAGCTCGTCGCTGCCCCTGGTTGCCCCGTCAATGAGATCGAGTATCGGCCAACCGAAAGAGAGTGGAGAGAGATGACAATAGTTGTTCCGGAGACTGACTGACGGAACACAAGTAATAGACATCTGATTTTTTGACAACTTTTTACAGTTTTGTGATTGAAAAAACTCTGTTTAGCCTCAATCCTCGCCCTATACAAAGACATTGCAAACCGTTGACTGAGGCCGGTATATAGTGGTGTCACTAGAACTACTGCATATGTTCTAATATTGTTATATTTGTTTTGAATTCATAGTAGGTGCTTTATCCATCTAGGCTACTACTACTCCCAGAACTCTGAGTTAGACAGCTGTCTAATCAGAGATACTTTGATCGGTTGATGCAATTCATGTAATTAATCGTCATAAAGTTTCTTACCTAACCTATATAGGCATTGATCCCACGAGCACAATCACGTTGCATAGTTTATTATTATACAACCACAATATAGGTGAAAAGTGAGGCACATGAGATCTCACCACATGGTTTTAAGGTTTTTTTTGCACATCCCAAACGTAAATATTGAACATTGATAGAACAAAATACTAAATAAAACACAGGTTAAGTTCATTTATTTAATAATTTTTGTTTATTTTATTTTATTATATAACAAAAAATCAGTAGAAAATAATTTTTCACTTACAACACGGGATTAAAAATTACCGTTTCCACCAAATAATAAAATTTCACGTCACATAGGAGGACACTAATTAGAGGTGTAGTATTCACAACCAAGCGCAACATAATTTGTCCACATTAACTAAGTCTGTATACATTGTTACAGCTGGTGATTCAACACTTATCTAGCGCAACTAAATTGATTACACTTTCATTCAAGATTCACACATTTTTCCAGTGAAGTCTAGTTATAAAAATGTGTGAATCTTTGGTGAAAGTTATGTGGATCTTGTGGAAAAACATTTATTTGGAGACCCATTTTAAATCATATTTATTTAATATTCTTGACTCTATCTTTTTCTTTCCCACACATATATGACTGAATTTAGCTGAAAAAGAACAAATTAGGTTAAAGCACATACAGTACCAACCACGATGCAGGTGGTATTTTGGTAGTGCAGGGTAAAATAGGCATGCTTCTGATTGTTTGAAATGGGCAACACTTCTACTTTTCCTTTATTTAATCTTATTTACATACTGTAATCTCCTAACTCTATCCCTGCCATATACTTGGTCGATATACTCTGAGGAGTGAGCTGTGCCAAGACTACTTAGGAAGAATGTGTGGTAGCTATACTGAACAATATAATCCACAATAAAATTAGTATATGTGGTAGCTATGTTTTATTTGTTAGCTAAAATCTGATGTTCTAGTACAATATGCATGTCCAGGGGAGACCATGATACCACAGAATCAAAGTATAGGAACAGAAAGAGTCACATGTAGACACCTGATCAACTACAATCCTTAAAAGCAACCTTATGAAAATCATGTCAACTTTTAAGGAGTTATTTCATAATTGCATAGGAAGACAGGAGGTATACAGATGAAGCAAAAGGTACTGTGGTTGGATTCTTTTATATTTCAGCACCAACCACAGCACAATTATAATGAATGAGTGAGTTCTAAAATTCAGAACTAATGAAAAATGGGGATATCAATACCATCTGGGATATTGTTTGCTTTACCCAGTAAAAGACCTACATTATAAAGGAAAACACCTTTGTGATTGGGCTCCTATGTAAGGCTCTGGCTTAAGTGCTTCATACATTTGTTCAGGGCATAGATGCAGTGAATGGCTGTTTCAATCAGAGCCTACTCTCACACGTGTTTTTCTTCCTCACAGATTCCCTTTTCCAGAAACTAGCTACATAGCCGGTCACTCACTCTTGGTTGTATCATACATGTCATGTGTGGTTCGGGAGTCATCCATAAAACAATCTTTATGTGCCCTAAAGTGGTTCCATCCAGTTTCCAGAAATATCCTTTGCTAAAATCAGAAGAAAGTTACAGGAATAATATAACGTCAACACACGAATGGGATCACCAGGGAGCTCTCTGCTGAGCAGGACAACTGTTGACAGGTTTTGAAAGGCACTAGAGATACGAGTCAATTAGTGGAATCTCCTGTGGATATGTGACTGCTCACAAATGAAAATCAAAAACAATGCAGTCTGTTTAATATACAGGCTTAGGAGTTGTCATGTCAACCTGTTGTCTCTGCTTCGTAGTGACTTGCCATGAAGTTCTAAAATGTTTCCATTAAAGGTGCTGAAGGGAATCAAAATTTATTGACAAGCCAGTGTAGTTTTGCAGGCAAACCTTCCTGCTAAAATCATAAGCAAAAACAACCTGATTCTATTTGCTCTCCACTGTTAACTGTTTCAAACCTCTTTCTACCAAAAGCCTCATACACATGAGCATCGGGTGTACAGTGCACTTAGCAGTCATCACCACTGTCCTGAGTTTGGGTGCTTATACAGAAGGGGCATTAGGTAGAACAATGGCTGCAGTATCAACACGGACAGCTGCTACAGCTTGCATTAAGTATAGCTTTGCAGAATCTTTGTTGATTAACCCCTTCATGACTGAGGCCCTTTTTTCAATTTTTGCACCCATGTTATATTCCACATTTTAGGCCTGAAAATGACGTAAAACCCCCCAACATTATATATTTTCTGAATGCCAAGACCCTATAGAATAAAATGGTGTGGGGGGGCGGCCCCTTCTTCGGGACGCAGAAGCGATCTGGCGACAGGTAAGTCGCCAGGATCGCTTCTGTTGTAAAGCCGACAGTCGGCTCTACAAGTTTAAACAGACTCCCGGCGGCAAAAGTCGCCGGGAGTCTGTTTAAACAGCCCCGATGCTGGCGACGTACACTGTACGTCGTCAGTCACGAAGGGGTTAAAGGACTTTTCCCCATAGTTCTCCTAAGGATAACGGGAGGACACAAACTAGTGTCCTCCCGTCTCCCTAAGCTCAGTATACAGCTTGCGGTATACTGAGACGGATCCTGACAATTATGTCTGGATCCGACCAGCTGCGTGAGTGACAGCTGGCTCTGCCTATCTAGAGGCAGAGCCAGCTGTACCCGCCCCCTCCCCCATCCATTCAACCAGTCAGCGCTGGAGGATCGGAGCGGGGAGGGGGGAATGCAGCCCCTCCCCTGTCACGGCTCTCTGCCGTGACAGGATCGAGAAGTGAGCGAACGCCGGTATGTGTTCGCTTACTTCCCGATCTACTGTGCCGACCTGAAAAGCACTCACCTCATAGTTCTCCTTTAAGCCATACTGCTTAATACATTCAACTTAGCCCAGGAGTCAAGAATGATACCCATGCAAAGGGGCTTAAGTCTTGACCATCAGCAAGGTGTCTTGTTAAGCCACACATTTTGCTATGGAAAATAAATGCCATTATAAAGTTTAACTTATTTTTCTGATGCTGTTAAAAAAACAATCACATGTATAGCTGGTATCCCATAATGGTCTATACACAGGGGCTGATTTATAATATGTTTGCACAGTGTATGGCTGCGCGAATGATGTTTGCACATCGTTGTTTGCTGCCTGTGTCTTGTTGGGGATATTTCCCTGCATTTCCTGTCCCAGAGACACAGCAGGATATAAGAGGCAATTTCTCCAAACAAGGTAAAGACTTGTTTACAACAAAATACACTACATTTATACACAACTGTGCAGCCAATTGCACTACTCAGAAATTCCTGCTCATTTCCCCTTCTTTAAGCGTTCACCCAATCTGCAAATTCTAACTTTCTGAAAGTGGGTATTTGCTAAGCGTAGGCATGCTCCAAATTTGACAGTGCCTGTGCCTGCCAAGAGGTTGATTGGCCACTAAGAGTTGTCAAATGATGAAGCATTTCTCCTCTCCCCTGCACAAACGTTTGGGTATCTCTGCAGGCTCTGAAAGCACTGTGAAGATAGTCACGTTAAAGAAAAAAATAACGTCTGACATCTTATTGTGCCTACTATCAGGAAGGTAGGTTCTTTTTAAAAAGCTTTGCTTTAAAGCGGAAGTTCACCCTGGAATGTTCACATCATGAGATGCATGGTGTCACTGGTAATAGCCTGCATTTTTCCAATGCTGATTGGTGGACGACCAGAGTGTGGACAGAGGTCAAATACGGTGCTATGCATTTATCAAGGTATACGTGTTATATGGATGTATAATGTTCACCGATGAACTAATGTTCCTCTATTAGGAAAATATCTCTCCTGTTTCTGTACCCTTTATGACAGGGAAGATCTCCCTCCTATAGTACCCTTGTAAACTGTAATCTCAATCCCACTGCTCTTTATATTACCGATATGATTAAAGCAAATTGGTATCTGAAGTAATTAATTCATGAAACCTCATCATATCTAGATGAGGGAGCAATGATACCAGATTTCACCATTAGGTGCCATTGAAAGACCTGTATTGTTAGTTTATATAATCCTAGACATTGTAATTTGAAGGATCTGTCCACCAAAAACTGATATTTTTTGCCCATCCCTGTACTAAGAGGGTTATTCACTATTAAGCCAAAGGGTCCAGCCATAGCTTCGGCTGATCCTTTGGCTGCCTGAGCCCTTAGCCCTATTCACAATAGCCCTTATAGCAGCTGAAGGCAGCCGAGCGGTTCAGCCCAGCCCTCATTCGAGCCGAAGTGACAGCCGAAGCGTGGAGAAAGGTCGGCCAAAGGGCCGTCCTTTCTCCACGCATATGACAGCTGGGCCGAGCCAGCTGTGATCTCATAGCTCGCTCCACCTCGTGGTATTGACAAATCAGCCTCCTCAAATGACCTGCAGACGCTGATCTGTCATTAAACAATAACAACTGGGCGGAGCCAGCCGTGACATCCTAGCTGGCTCTCCCCAGTTGTTATTTATTGCCCGGGACCTGCTAGAAGACTCTGGCAGGTGCCGGCCAATAGTAAACAGTGATGTCACCGCTAGCTCCGCCCAATTGTTTTTATTTTGCCGGCATCTGTCAGATGCTTTGGTATGCGGGAGTTTGTCGCGTGGGGTTGGGTCGGCGTGCGCTCAATTTTCCTATTTTTTTACATTTGTTAATATAATTTTTCAAATTTTTTTTCATTTAACTTTTTTTCGATTCTACTCGCTACCTCAAAGGTACCGAGCAGAGTACCTGAGCCGAATGCAGCTCAGAGACATTCAGCTATTCACTTACTGCCGTTCGGCCCCTATGAGAATAGGGGCGAACGGTAGCGAGTGAGCTGCTGGAGCTTCGCCTCAGCTGATCCAAATGTTGGATCGGCTGAGTCGAAATCCTTCTGCACTTCGGCTCAGCCGAACATGCAGAGCATGTTCGGCTGACCGAAGGCAGCCGATGTAGGCTGATTTTAGCGATGTATGGCTGATTTTAGCCGATGTACGGCTGAAGTGAATAGCCGAACAGCGTTCGGCTCACTTCACTTCGGCTCGGTAATTCACTCAGCTGCCTACGGCAGCTAAGTGAATAACCCCCTAAATGTTTTCAGGCAAAGTATATTTTTATGTAAAACAGCATGCTTCAGATCATGTCACAGCTTCTTAATTGGATTGAGTGTAGTGTTCTGGCTTGGTCATTATAAAAAAAGAGAATTTCTTGTGTTTGAGCAATTCTGTTGTTGGTTAACTCCTGTGTTATAGATTATCTTCATTATCATGTTGCAGGACGCAACTTCTTTTTTTTATTTTTGATCACAGACATCCTGCTGTAAAATGTCTTATCATACCATGAAATTCTTTACAGCTTTACACCACCCTCCATCATGCTTTACAGTTGGGATGAGCTTTTGGGGATAATATACATAGTTTTGAGTTCTCCAAGCATAATGCTGTATACAATTACTAGAAAGCTCGAATTTTGCTTTATCTGAGCATTACTCCAGGTAGTCTTTAGCAAAGGTAAACGAGTATGCAATTTTTTTTTAGCAGCGTAAACATCTTTGTGTGCTTGCTAAAAAACACATATATTTTGACTTAGATAAGGATTATCTGCAGAGCACAATTCTATCCAGCTTATTATATGCAGCGTATTAGAATTTATTTTAGTGTGTGCACATTTCCTTTATACCTATGTAGGATATACAGTATATATCCTGTATGTGCGATCAAGGATGTGCAGCCCTATATTTCATGTAATGGAAGACAAAGTAGGAACTGTAAGTGTATGTGTATATATATATATATATATATATAGTAACAAGGACACTCCACTGTAGACCTATAATATGGCCACTCAGTGTATATATATATATATATATATATATATATTCACAGAGTATTCTGTATATGCTATGTATATCTATGTAGAGATTGCATAAACGACACAGCATCTCGGCATTGTTAAAGGTAGTGCCAGCCTGTCAGCGTGCACTTCATTTAGTAGCATAGGATAGGAAAGAAATTGGCAGAAAGGTGATAGGAAGCAGGAAACATGCTCACCTGTCTTATCATGCTCTGAGAAGATGCAATGGACAAAGCTAATCATAAGATTAGAGAGCATAACTTCAGTTCGATGTTTGAAGCTAAGAATAGCAAAAAGCTGCCCTTTACTGAGTTCTGGCACAAGCAGCACTATGGCTAATGAGAAATCAAGCTTATTGAGGTGCTGTGTAATGCTGCAAAAGTTTTGATGAAAAAAAAATTTGTTCTCTTGTATGTATGCTAAATGCCCAATGGCAAACAATAGACTACAGGAATATATACCATATCCCTGAGAATAGGCTTGAGTTTTCTTCATAGTTAATGTGAGCAGATGATAGTATCTTTAAGGAAAAGTTACTTGTTTGGTGTTTGGGGGCATTTAGTTTTTAAACAGTTAGTCTTAAATAAAGTATTCACCATGACTATGAGGGCTGGTGTAGCTTCTGCTAACATTGATTTCTTGATTCCCACCAATACTTAAAAAAAACAAAATGTGGACATTTTAAGTTTGACCCCCAAATCTTAATGTTATTTTACCAAAAGTATGAAAAAGTCCTTTTGCCTTTCTGTATGTATGCAAGTATGTAGGGGAGTGTTCTTTTTTTAAAGTGACGCTAAACTCAGGAGTTAAATCTAAAAAATACATTCACGTACCTTTATTAAAAAAAATGTATCTTATGTGTGCATCACTCAGCTGTAGATCCGCAAATCATCTCTGAATTTGTGCTGACACTGTCCTTCCTTCTGGAGGGTGGCTACTTTTGTTCATCATGGTCCCTCTTTTGTTTTCCATGGTCCCTGTGTGTGTTGTAAAGTAGCCACCACTCCAAGCTCATTCCCGTGATGTACTACAATCTCACGTTTAGTTTACTCCTTTGTATTGAGATTGTAGTCTACTATGGGAGCAATCTTGGAGCGGTGGCTACTTTACAACACACACAGGAATCATGGGGAACAAAAGGATCCACCCTCCAGAAGGAGGGACAGTGTCAGCATTCAGAGATGATTTGAGGATCTACAGCTGAGTGCTACGCAAATAAGATACATTTTTGTTAATAGTTGAGGAACAATTTGTAAGATTTAACTCCTGAGTTTAGTGTCACTTTAAAGTGTTCTTCATGAACTTTGTCATATATGTAACTGTACTGTCTCTCCCATTTTGTAAACGCTGCGCAAACTGTTGGCACTGTATAAATCCTGTATAGTAATAATATAGGTAGCAGATTTCTTTTGGGCATCACAACCGAACAAAAAGTCTGTAATCTCCAATGGAAATTTTTCTCTCATAGATTATTGATCTCCCTATATATTGTAAGTATTTCATAATGAAGCAAGTGATAGCACACCTAAACAGGATGCAAAAAAAAGTGGAAAATGTGTTTATTAGATGGGCAAATCATTTACTCTTTTTTGCCATTTGAATATAGATAGATTGCTGCAAGTTAATAAATGACAGCTCTATTAATTAATTACAACAACAGCTGTGTATATAACTAAAAGTGACTAAGTAATTACACTAGCTTTTCAAGGCTTTTACTTGTATATTCCTAAAGGTCTATACTAAACACAATTTCCTCTGCAAGAGAAAAAGTACTGTATGATCGCCGTTTTTCTGGTACTATGAGACAGGCAATTAATAGCTGTCAGCGACAGTTCCAATGAGGCTGTATTATCAAGCCAGCTAATTAGTCTCTGTAGGCTTTGTCCTCTAAGAAATGTGATTTGGAATTATATTTTACTAAATGCTTAATATCCATTGCACTGAGGCATTGGAACTTAAAAGGGTACTTCATTTTTAAGAAATAATTAGAAATTGCATAATGGATA
>NW_017306754.1:728014-781909 GCF_000935625.1 Nanorana parkeri | reverse complement strand
TGAGGTATATATAAATATGTGAGGTGGTCATTTTAATGTTTTAAAGTGAAACCTCAGGCACACAGCTAAACATACAGTTGAAATATATACATATTTACTGATTTACCGATGAAATAGTTTGTATTGCTGTACAGCCAATCTTGTGATTTTTATACATTTTCCACTCTATACGACCAGGCAGGTGAACCATGTAGGACACATGTAGTTCCTGTTGTCCTATGTCATCTCACATCTTCTGGTCTCATCATTGCACATGGTGAATCAGCACCATCACCTCTAGTACATGGATCCTACTGACTGGCAGAGGTGTGTCTGTCATGAGAAAGTCTGGACAAAAATACGTTTGCGGGTAAAACAGTAAACATATATGAATTTCAATCATGAATTCAGCTCTTGTCTGGAGTTCCAGTAAAATTCACATATCTCCTTTAAAGATAATCATGCTTTTACATCAACCAGGGAATATCTTGATTCAAATGTGTAATTATGGCCATATGACCCATCAGTCAGATAAATATATTTGTCTGCCTCTCCCTTGGAACTGTTGCACCTTCAATATAATGCTGGTATACACAGACATATCTTTTGGCAGTGAGCTAAACAATCAGCAGATACCCAGGAGGGTCCACAGCACTCTCCTTCCCAATTGGTTTGACATTGTGTGGTTTTAGAGTGGAGTGTGAATGTAATGCGATACTGGAGATTTATAGAATTCCCATGTGTGGGCAGTAAATGTTGTTGTACAGCATCTTTGACTTTGCTGGCACTTAATATAAACTGCCCCACAGTTTCACTGGTTTTGGGCTGCACTGTTGCCAAGCTTACTGGGACTGGGGCTTCTCAGCAACCCTTTCCTGGCTTTCCCCTGCCTATGTGTAGTAATTCATGGAGACTCAAATACAGTGATTCTGGGAAGAAATAACTTTATCAGTGTATCTCATGGCTTAAACTGACCATTCCAAAAAAGGAAACTCTTCTGTTTTCATCATGGTCACTAATACCTTTTGAAGGACTAGGAGGGGCAGGATATTGGCATAAATGGTCACTTGTGCTAGTATGCCGTAAGTGGACAGAGGCCATTTGCCACTTTGATTGCTTTCCTCTGCTAAACTGTGTGTGTACTAATGCTAAAAGGATACTCTAACAATTTAAAGAGTCTACAATACATTGCTGGGCGTTGGAAAATAGCATATAAAATAGACCTATAGCCAAATGTAGACTTAAAGGAGAACTATGAGGTGGGTGCTTTTCACTCATCCTCATAGTTCTAGCCGACCTGTGACAAAGAAGCTGTCACAGGTCGGCTCAGTAGATCGGGAAGTGAGCGCACGAAGTCCGGCGCTCGCTCACTTCTCGTTCCTGTCACGTCAGAGAGCCGTGACAGGGGAGGGACTGGATTCCCCCCTCCCCGCTCCGATCCTCCAGCTCTGACTGGCGGAACAGATGGGGGAGGGGGCGGGTACAGCTGGCTCTGCCTCTAGATAGGCAGAGCCAGCTGTCACTCACGCAGCTGGGCGGATCCAGACATAATTGTCAAGATCTGTTTCAGCTGCGGCGTCTCAGTATACTGCGAGCTGCAGCTCGCGGTATACTGAGCTTAGGGTGACAGGAGGACGCTAGTTTGTGTCCTCCCGTTACCCTTCGGAGAACTATGGGGAAAAGCCCTAACCCCATAGTTCTCCTTTAAAGCGTAACTGTGGCCAAGTTATGTAATTTTAAAAATTGACATACAAACATTAAATTAAGTTTAAAACAAATCCTCACTGACCTTTGTAACCACAGGCACTGTCAGACAATTCATCCTCAACATTTACAACAGGAGCATTGAAGTTCTCAATCCTCCAAGCAGTGACTTGGCAGGCCTCTAGCCCTCTAATCACTAATATAAACACAGAGCATGTGCTCACAGAGCAGGAAGAACTGTGCTGCCAAAAGAGATGATTTGAATAACTTCAGTGTCCTTGCTGGCTACTTCGGGGATAATTTGCTTAGTGTCTGCTAGATAGGTCAGTAATGGTTTGTTCTAAAGATTATTTACTGCATGTTTAGAATTTGTAATTATAGAATGTCCATAGTCAGGCCACCGGTTTTCTTAAAAGCTTTATTTACAGTCTTGATGAAATTACATTTTGGATTGGCTTATCTTTTCCTTCAGCAAAGTTCATGTGGGCCTTTGGTCAAGTGATCAGCACTGTATGGAGCCTCTGTGTATCCATCCCAGCAATGTGTTCACATAGTTTGAAGTTCACATTTGAGCATAGGCCAATTTAAGGCCCCATGACATTTGGCATTCTGCAAAGGCTAGGAAAGAATTGATTTTCACAAACGGGTTAACGTGCTTCCGCTGCAATCATGAGAAATCCTTGTTTGATGCATTCCAGAGATATTGGAATACTGAGTCCAACATTATTTTCCCCAGAAGCTTGGCAATTACTTTTATTTGACAACAAAATGAAATGGTAGTTGATTCTGGAGTGCAATTCTCTATAGTACCTTTGCTCCTCTCTTAGCATCTTGTACTTCAATAGATCTCTGTTATATCTGTATCCACCTGTTCTTCATCATCATAAGGAAACATCTAGGGTTTAATTATAGATAAAGTCATTATTTAAAGTTGTTTTTTAAGGTTCTTAATTATTATACATATGCTTCTACTTGGAAGTGTAAATTCTCAAATAGCCTCAACGCTACATGAGTAGAAAAAAACCCTAAAGTTTAAATTATTTTTAGCTAATACTGTATTTAATATTAGTCAGTAATTCAGTATGATATATCAGTCCAGATTCAGACTAAAATGCAATATAAATTTGCTTGTCCATGCAATAAATATGAAAATAGGTTGCGGTAAAAAATTTTTTATACCTTCTGAGATCTGCCTTAGCATGAAAATGAGCTTCCTGTGCATACCTGACAATCAGATAATTAGTTATAGGCATATGAGTCATGGCTTCTCCCTAGGAAGAATAAAATCATTGTATGAATTCCAGCATCCCAGCATATAGCAAGTATATGATCTGGGGCTGCAGATTCTGTAGTTGCTATAAGCGCAACACCATATAGTTGCTAAGGCAGTATTTCATATTTCAATGGAAGCAAAGGATGCCAGGTTTTATCTATTTTTGTATGACTTAGAACTGCCTGCAGTGACAAGCAGAGTAGGAAGAAGATCCGCAAAGATGTGCTGTATTTTTGTTAAACTATTCCTCATATCAGAGGCTGTTAGACATACGTGGAACCCATAAACAGTAAAGGGTTGTTCCTTCTCTGAAGTTGCAATAGGATTTTTTTCAGGGAGCAGTTTAGATATAAATACATATTCCTGGGTTTCTCCTTTAAATCTGTATTAGGCATCTCCATCTTAAAAAAAAAAACACTCCCCTGATCTGTGTTATGAAAAGTACATATACCCTCGTAGTTTTTGAAATTCAAGATTGTGCAATATGGTGTGCACTTGTTTTGTAAGTCTTGACTTTTTAAGCATTTTTCAAAAGTTTCAATAAAGTTTTCATGAACGTATAAAATAAAAAAAACTAGTGTTTTCACAAATAGACCTTGCATCTGTCCTCTCGTCTATTCTATCACACAACTGGTACATTCATTAATGATACCTGGTACAAAAAAGGCTATTAGCTTGAAGATTGAGTGGTGCATTGCAAAGCAGTGGGTTCCATTTTATATTATAGAGTATGGTCTATAGTGTATAGTTATTTCTGGGCTACAAAGCTGCATATCTAAGTCATTGGTCCCTCTTCACCATAATATGGAATCTGGGGTTTGACACCTTGTTCTTGTTTTTGGGGAACTTTTCACACATTGTTCTTGTTTTTGCAGAGCTTTTCACACATTGTTCTTGTTTTTGGGGAACTTTTCAGTCAACCTATTTATCATAAAACTGTTCGAAAACCATTTGAAGAGGCCACCTATCCATATAAGTACAGCATAACTATGCCCATTGTAAATGAATTGCCTGGCAAAGTCATGTTTGCTAGCACAAAATGGCGCAAGAAGTACCACGACATAGAAAAGAAAGATTTTAGTACACTGTGACCACTGTAAATGATATAAATGCTTTGTAAACACAAAACTTATATAAATTTCTTCATTGTAATAATGAACGACCAGTGTTAAAACTTACAAAAACGCCACTGGTGGTATCTGCATACAAAATAAAGATTGCTATGGTATTATTCAAAATATTAATGCCAATCGGGGTAACATTTCTCTAGAATGGATTTATTTTTCTTTCAGACATCAAGCTGGTAGATTATTTCACTTTTCTCTTGAAAAAGTTTGTTTCCTGACTGTCTTTAACTTATTACAAAAATATTTTCTGTTACAATCATGAACCCAACTTGATAGCAAAATTGTACTTCTTGGGTAATAAAATGTATTGAAGACCACAGCGAGAGGAAAATCATCTGTATATATAACCTTCCTAACAAAATGCCATGTCCTAACCTCATACCTTTAGTGGGTGAATTTTCAATGACAAGTAACCTTCTATGTTACCCTGATTGGCACTACTGCAGCTTAACTGACAGATTGAAGTAACCGTCTCATCCCTAGTCATCTTTCCTCTTGGGTATGGTTATGGTAAACTGTGGCAAGGGAAAAGGCATAGCTTGTGTCTTGTTCCTTTCCAGCTGTGCTTTCACAACACAGAGAGGCACACTCAGGTCAGTCACTGAGAACAGCTCCTGGTAGCTCATTTGTTAACGTGTGCCAGCGTTCAATTTTCTTGTCTTTGTTTTTCAGGCAGTCAAACCAGTGTTTAAGACGTTCTCCTTTTGCATTGATTCCCAATACAACTCCACCTATATACAGAAATAAATGTTATTTATGTTTTCATGATGCTGGTATTGACTTAAAGTTGTACATGGTTGAAGATAAAAATAAGTACTTAAAACAAAAGTTAGAGTCCATTTCCACCTTTGTAAGTGATTAGCATTTATTGTGGTAATGTAGAGGGATCACTGCATAGGTTCAGGTTACTAACATGTGAAGTAGTGACATGGGACTAGAAGAAAATCTGCTCTGTAAAACACTCTGTAGTTATGACACAAGGAAGAACTGATCAGCAACGGTGCTGATCACCACCAATGCAAATTCTGGTGCTAATGGAAGTGTCTGCCATTTTATTGTGGTACCAACACTGGCCAAGAACAATTAATGTAATAATGAGTATCGTTGAAGAGAGTCAGGAATTACTATAGATTAAAAAATTGCCTTGACTTCCACTCTAATATAGAAAAGACAATTTTAGTACAGTGTAGTAAAGCAAACTTTGTGGAAATTAACTAGTCTGAA
The DNA here is from genome assembly GCF_000935625.1 of Nanorana parkeri. Taxonomy (NCBI): domain Eukaryota; kingdom Metazoa; phylum Chordata; class Amphibia; order Anura; family Dicroglossidae; genus Nanorana; species Nanorana parkeri. The sequence continues at coordinate 776,602 of NW_017306754.1, read as the reverse complement.
CCCACCCCAAATTCTGCTACGTCTGCTGGAAACCAAATCCAGCTATCTAAGCCAACTCACCCTTTAATACTGTAAATAGCACATTAAAATAAGCAATAACATTTTAGCATGTTCACTGCTGTACTGCAGATCTCGAATTAGCTGCAAAACAAACAATATGACAGCTTGTTTTCTTTGAGGTCACACACAATAGGACTTACCTATAAAGTCATTTGATTTTCCAATATCATAATCCCAGACTGTGACTTCTAAAGTCTTTTTTGCAAGGTCACTGTGTTTTATTTCATAACAAAATTCCTGCAAAGATAAATTACATTAGCAAAAACTGGAACAAAAAACTGAACAGCAAATAAAATTGAAGTTAGTCATCATTTACAAAGGACATCATTATCATGGTGCTCCTACGTTTGATTAAAAAAAAAAAGAGAGATTCACATACGGTACATTGCTGAATTCTCTGTATTTCCAGGGTCACACATTAACTAGACGTATTTGCTAGATCTGTTGGCGCTCTGCTGCTCTCAGATAGAATGCTGATTCTTTTATGAGGTTTTCTCATTCACGTGACATGCATAAAGTACTGTTCGCAGCTACTGTATGTAACACCTGTAATATGTCGGTGTTCAATTAGTAATCTGCACTTCATGCTAACTCCCAGGCAAGTCTCCATGGCACACAGTCAGACTACTCAGAAGCGAAGCTTTTTGACATTTCCTTAATTACTGCAGCCAGCCAACCTTTGCCAAGTCACACAGTTGGCTGTCACAGTCATCACATTATCTGCAGTACTCCCTCAGCACCCATCCTCTTTTACCTAAGCCCAATATCTAATCTTAAATAACATTAGGAGTTGCCTAAGCATGCAGAGTGTGCATCTGTTAATAGCAGAGGTATAAAAAGTATGAAGATTCTTTGAATATCTAATTATTGGAGGGCTCCTACTATGGGATTTCTATGCTAGGGGGTTTGCGCTGTTTGAATACAAGATTCCAAAATACCCTGGGTAGATTCGGAGGTTGATGACTTTAGATGTGACCAAACAGTAATCTGTATTGCCCTTTGGGTGATTTCGTTTTATTCCAATACAGTACAGAAAAAAATGGTATAATCAGACACCTGTTCGTTATTTGTTATACTGATGCTTGGCTATATCAAGGCTATACAATGGCTGAGAAATATGGAAGTGAACAGGGATAGTGCTCTGACTGTCATCGAAGGCAGTGTAGGCAAACCTGCACCCAATTCATCCTTTGCTATACAGTTGGGCAAAAAAGTATTTAGTCAGCCACCAATTGTGCAAGTTCTTCCACTTAAAAAGATGAGAGAGGCCTGTAATTGGCATCATAGGTAGACCTCAACTATGAGAGACAAAATGAGAAAACAAATCCAGACAAATCACATTGGCTGATTTGGAACAAATTATGGTGGAAAATAAGTATTTGGTCAATATCAAAAGGTCATCTCAATACTTTGTTATATATCCTTTGTTGGCAATGACAGAGGTCAAACGTGTCCTGTACGTCTTCACAAGGTTGCCATACACTGTTGCTGGTATGTTGGTCCATTCCTCCATGCAGATCTCCTCTGGAATGGCTGACTAAATACTTTTTGCCCCACTGTATATGCTCCAAGATGGAGGTTCTCATAGATTAGAGTTAGGACAACACTTCCACATATTTATCAAAGGTTGTGCAACCCTATAGGTTAAACAGTGTATTTTTTTTCTTTTTTTGCAGGCTAGCAGGTAGGAAATCTTTGCTTTTGATCTAAGGGAGTGTTTCTCAAAATTTTTTCAGTCATGGCAATCTTTAAAAGTATGAAAAATTTTGAGACACCCCAGTCTAAAATGTAAAAAACTTAAATGTAAAAAGTGTTGTGTAGCCCTTCCAAAATCCATACCCGACCTTTAGCAGAAATAGGGGTTTGGCATGGATTCTAAAGGGGAGACCTCATGCAAAAACACAAAAAGGGGTTCCTTCTTCACATTAGGAGCCCCCTTGCATATCAGAATCTCTCCTTTCACATCAAAGTTCCCCCTCTCACATAAGAAGCTTTCCTTCACATCAGAGTCCCCCATCTTTCACATCAGAGTCCTCTGCCTTTTATAGCAGAGTTCTACTATCAAATCGGGAGCCTCAGCTCAGCTCCCTCAATGCGGGAGACAATAGACATGTGCGATTCGTTTCGTTACGAATCGAAATTCGTACGAATTTTCCTGAAATTCGTAGATTCGTAAGCATACGAAATCCGAATGGCAGTTTCCGAAATTATATCCGAAATACGAAATTCCGTTAACGAATTTCGGATCCGAATTTCTTTGAAACGGGAACTAATATTACCCCTGTAAATGAGGTTGAACAACATGACAAGTTTTTTTTTTAATCCGAAATACGGATCCACTGCTGCTGAGGGTTACATTACAATACACAGGCAGGAAATACGAAATTCAGTTGACGTATTTTCGTTCCATTACGAACATTCGTTATATATTGAAGTTAAAAAGCAAAGTACATTTATATTGGAGTTGATGGTAGTTTTTTAAAAGTACGAAATACGAAATTCGTATACGGAATCCGTTAACGGAATTAGTATTTCGTTGTGGTTGACAAATCAGAGGTTCTCTTCTGCTGCTGAGAGTTGCATCACAAATACAGGCAGGAAATACGAAATTCCGTTGACGTATTTTCGTTCCATTACGAACATTCGTTATATATTGAAGTTAAAAAGCAAAGTACATTTATATTGGAGTTGATGGTAGTTTTTTAAAAGTACGAAATACGAAATTCGTATACGGAATCCGTTAACGGAATTCGTATTTCGGATAAAAAAACAACTACCACATCGACTCCAATATTAACAAAGGTATTTTTGCTTTTTAACTTCATCATAACGAATGTTCGTAAAGTTACGAAAATGTGCCGAAACTAACAAAAATACGTATTTCGTACGAATCCGAATTGAGTTTCGGATAGGAATTCCGAAATACGAAATAATGGATATTACGAAACGAAACGGAACGCATTTTTTGACAGCGCACAAGTCTAGGAGACAGCACCCTGGTTGAGAAAGACTGATCTAAGAGGACATTGTGTTCTCTAATTAAATCTATCAAATGTGGTCACTTAGTCAAAATGACTGGTGGTTTAATGTTTAACTGAACAGACCGAACACACTTATGAAGCATTCTATTAGAGGGCAGGCAGAATTTCAGGATAACAAGAGGGATAATAGAAAACCTCATATAGCATGGCAGTGTATCCTGGGGAAAAAATATGACTTTATTTTCCGTTTCTGCAATTCTTTTTGCTCAGTGTTTGACCACACATCAATACTTTTCACATGTACATGGAGTGATTACGTTGTGAATTTTCTGTACATTTAATATAATGGCTTTAATTAGCCTCAATGATTAGTCTAGTTATCAGTTTTAGTTTTTGTCCTTCATAATGGAAACAGTGAAGATCAATGCATCATTTCTGTATTAGTCACTTCTCTCTGTGCAATCGTAGTTGCGGAGAAATGGTGGATAGCAGCGTGTTCATTACCTACCAATGACAAACTGTTTGTGTGGGGGTAACTAATGGCTAATTGATTTGAACTTGAATCACAATCAATAAGAAGATGAAACTGTGAAACTAGGCTGTCTACGGCCAGATCCTTCGGCAGCTTTGTGAATAGACCCCCTAGTGCTGAAGTGAAATGAAGAAAAAGACATGGTGAATATGTTCCAAATATCATTCTAACCAAAGAACCCTTTTACAATGAAGAACTGTGGTCAAGCCCATGTGAAATGACTAATGGCCCATCAGGTGTCTCCATAAAATCTGCTTTATGTAATGTTAAGGCTAAAGTTCACATACAATTTTAAACAACAATTAACGTATAACCAAAGGGAAAACCTTTTTTATTATTTGGATGTAGTAGTGATGGGTCTGAACCACTGTCAGGTTTTTATTGATGTCAATATCTCTATTAGGGAGATTTCCTTTCACTTACTGTTCTGTAGACTTAACGGGAAGTGAGAGGTTATCTTTCTAATCCTCTCTTATAGACATGTGCATTCGGATTCGGACAAACCTGCAAATCAACGAAAATCAGTTGATTCGGCAGTTTGTCCCAATTCAAAATAGCAAATTTAATATATGCTCGAATATACTAAAACGATATTCGGGCATAAATAAATTCATTTTCAGAACACGCCAGCGACCATATTGGCCGCCGGTGTGTTCTGCATATGCCCGTCGCCATCTTGGAGGCGGAGTGTATGACGTCACATGACGGTGACGTCACATGCTGAACGAGCGGTGGCCAGATCGGCCACCGGCGCGTTCTGCGCATACGCGTCGCCATTTTGGAGTAGATCTTGGTATACATCAAGATAGTGGCACTCGAACATGCGGCCACCGCCATCTTGGTGCATACCAAGAACTACTCCAAAATGGCGTTGCGCATGCGGAGAACGCACCAGTGGCCAATATGTCTGCTGCTCGTTCTGCGGTCTCAGTGTGCGGTTTTGGATTCGCAGGCTTATTGCCTCCGAATCTTAAAAAACATAACAATTTATTTCCTTTGACGAAACGAATTAAAACATTTTTTTCGTTTTCATTTGTTTCGTCTGGAACCAAATGTTTTTGTTGTGCACATGTCTACTCACGTGTCCCCATTGGAAGATTTCCCCGCAGAGGAGCAGAGATGGTACGCTGACAGGGGGTCACAAGGGGCAGTCACAAGAGTTAGGCTAGGGTATTCACCAGCTGGGTAAATAGTGCAAAGTCAGTACAGACAGAGCAGGGTCAGAAGAAGGGCAGGTAATACACAGAGAGGTAATAATCCAAATCAGAAGCAGAGAGTAGTCAAACAGGCCGAAGTCAGTACGCAAGCAGGCAAATGGATGACAAAGTCAGGAAGTTTATTCCAAACTGACACCACACACGAACAATTGCTAATAGTGAGCAAGTACGTAGGGTGGAGACACCTTTTTAAAGGTGGTGGGACCAGATGGACTGATTGGGGAGCCTCCTGCAAGTTAGCCTCTGAATGGCTTGTCTGTGTCGGTATTTATACAGGTGGCAATTCACAATTTCGGATTCACTCTCACTATCATACCAGTGGACATTGGTGCTCAGGACAATTAGAGAGGGTGAATATTCCTAACAGGGTCACAGCCACAATGAAAGGTTCTAACTCCTTACTACTCACCATTTGTTGTTATTGACTCATTATTAACGCACTGAAGACAACGTGTTGCAAAGGAGGGAAATGTCAGTAAGAGATAAATCTCATGCTGCTAAATAATTAAAGCACAGCTTCAGGCTACATGATTCCCCTCAGCAGCCCCCTTCCTCTCCTGAAGACCCCGACTGTGTGTATTCTATGCTTTTTATGTTTTTTGTAATGCTTACCTGTGTTTTCACAGCACTACTGTGGTACTGTTTTCACTGCAGTACTGTTTTCACAGCATTACTGTGGTGGCAGTGCTCGATAGGAGGCAAGTGTTGCATTCAGAGCTGCTTTTTTGTTTTTTCAGAAATGCTGGGGGATCTTTTTTAATGATTTTACTTTAAATTTGTCCTTAGTTGAGGACTAATTTCTAATGTAGTTCAGGCTCAGATATGTGGGATATTTTTTATTGCATAAGACATTAAATTGTCTTTTTTTGTGTAACTTTTTTTCAGAAATGCTGGGGGATCTTTTTTAATGATTTTACTTTAAAATCATTAGGTGCGTGTGATTTTTACACAGCAAAACGTATTTATCAACCAAAAAGTCTCTAAAAGCATATTTCCACTAATGCCATAAATGGAAAAATCATGCACATGATGCATATATAATGCTGCTTCACAGTTTAGACAAAAATGGTTAGCTCATGCATTTACATTCCTGCATGCATTCATTAAAGCAAGCAACACAATGTAGAGCTAATTTACACAATATCATCTTGCAAATTCATGCAGGGCTTTGCACAACACACCTGCTGGGTGTGTACACACTACAAAGGTGTTTAGATTCCACCCATAGATCATGCTGGGAGGGAACACACTACAGAGGTGTATACATGTTCGTGGTGTGTTTATAAGGTTAGTAAATCAACCCCACTGAGTGGCCATATTATTATGACCCCCCCCATCAGTACTTCGTTGGGTCACGAGATGACTCTACGAGATTACTTCGTTGGGCCGCCTCGTGACTCCACGAGATGTTGAAAGGTGATGCGAGGAATCTGACACTGCACTGTTGCCCTTCTGTTGTCTTGTACCAATCTTGCCACTCTCCGTTCTGCCCTAACATTGACTAGTCACTGACGGCCACAATTCGCACGTTCAGACCCAGATTTTCTGCTGACGGTCCAGTCTTTAAACACTTTAACAACCGCTGCTCTTGAACATTTAACGGATTCTGCTGTTTTGCTGATACTCGCTCCATGGCTTGAGCACCAACAATCATCCCACGTTCAAAGGCTGTTAAATCGCGTTGTTTACCCATATCTTCAGAAATAATCACTTCTACTGTCGTGGTAAACAACCTGCTTCCCTATTTATAATGGTCTGGCCCTCTAGCAACTTCAGCGGGAAATTATAGCTAATTATAGCTAAGTTGCCTACAAACGTCAGGTGGTCATAATAAACTGGCCACTCATTGTATTGTGGTAACTAAAATAGAACATTATCTCGTATTGCCATGTTGGCTATAAGCCTCGTTTGGCCTGTTCTATGCATGGTTGGCTTGGTTATGCTATGTCATTTTAATCTATTACTGTTCATTTGATATAACTACCTGTAAAACCTTATTTAAAACATGCTGAAAAATAAATTGGTTTTCTGTTGACAGTTGCTATGCAACATATGAGATTTTAAAGCATTGCAGTCAAATGATGGTCAACAGGGAGCTAACCTCACACTACAAAATGGTTTAATTTTTTAGTATGGTTGAGCCTGACTTAACCTCCCTGGCGGTATGATTATTTTGATTTTCGTAATTTTTTCGGCGCGATTTTTTTTCGGATTTTTTTCGTTATTTTATTTCTTCGTTTTTTCCGGGTTTTTTTCGAATTTCCCGCCGGTTCCGCCCCCATGCGACGCGTCAGCTCGCAAGGGACGGAACCCGGAAGACAGCTGCCGGCGCCGGCCGGAGGACACCGCACGGCTCGAGGGACAAGGTAAGTAAATAATGTGGGATATTCCCGAGTGTAGCTCAGGGTGTGGAAAAGTAACCCTGAGCTACACTCGGGAATACCGCCAAGGAGGTTAAAAAGTAATTCCCCTTTTGCGGTTATTGCACTATTTTTTTTGACCGATTTATAACATTACAGCAGGTACAGTTTTAATTGGAAAGGTAATTTTTAATAACATTCAATTACAAAATGGCATGTGTAGCAATTATATATGCTATATTCATTTTTACCAATGTTTTTCATTTTTATAAAGTGGAGTTGCCCTTTTATAAGTGGCACCATTATTCCACATCCAAATTCAGCAAGGTATATGTAAAACTATTATACTAAACATACACAACAAAAGTCAGGGATGTACTATATACATTTATTTTACATTTCAGTGTGAATTAGATTTAGTTATTTTGTTATTAAAATGAATTGCTTAAAACAAAAGGAATCCTTTACAAATTACAAGCTACACATAAAGTAGTATTGGTGTTCTTTGGTAGACTATACATTTGCTTAGTAAACCTTACCTAAAACCAATTGTGGTTTTAGGCAGAGTTCTCTTTTTCAAGCCTCAAATATGTTACTTTACTTTTTAAATGCCTTAGTTAAAATGACCTTCGTAATATGACTGTAGATGAAGGATCTCATAGGTAGCCACAGGATCTTTCCATCCTTGAAATCCAAGCACCTGAATCCAGGATGTTTGCTCCTGACTGATGTGACAAGGGAAATGATGCATGGGCACTAAATAATAATCATTTCCTTTCTCATGAAAGTGTAAAAAAGCATTAAGCTGTGAAATTGGAGTGGTTTATTGTGTGTCCCCTATACTACCATCTCTAGTAATGATCAAATTAGTCATAATGCTAGAAACAAAAAAAATTGAAAACTATGTGGCTGACTTACGTTATAAAACCTAAAAATACATAGCTGAAATACACACCTGCTGAATGTGAACTGCTTTACTTTCCACATAATTTGCAGTTGTGTTCAGCTGGCCTTGTTCTCACACCCCTGTCACACTGCACAGCCAGCCATGCAGATGCTATTTCTATCTTTTAGCAGGTAACATAGTTCATATATACTGAGTGGTGTAAATATTAGCATATACAGTTTTGTGTTACCTGATATTTCCCCGAAGCCCTTTTTAAAATAACATTAAAGTGACATTAAACCCTCAGATTTTTTAACATAAAACAATACTGTAATGTGTGCCTTACTGTAATCCATGGTTGTTTCCCTTCTCTTTGCTGCTCTTCCTTTTAAATCTGTATCTGTTCTCATGCTGGGCAGAGCTTCAGTTTTGCAGCAGACTGCCTTGTCTCTGAAATGGATACATGGTGTCTGTGTGTAGGTTCACAACCTGAGCCAGCACTACAGGAAGAGGCACTCAGCTGCAAATGGAAGTTCTCCCCAAGCATGAGAAGACATGAGGATTTAAAAGGAAGAGCAGCAAAGAGAAGGGAAACAACCATGGATTACAGTAAGGCACACATTACAGTATTGGTTTATGTTAAAAAATCTGAGGGTTTAATGTCACTTTAATGTAACTGTGGCAGTGCATGGCAAAGTGTTGTGACACATTGCCGTGCGTCGTGATACAATGGGGTTAATTTACTAACCTTATAAACACGCCACGAACATGTATACACCTCTGTAGTGTGTTCCCTCCCAGCATGATCTATGGGTGGAATCTAGACACCTTTGTAGTGTGTACACACCCAGCAGGTGTGTTGTGCAAAGCCCTGCCCTGAATTGCAAGGTGATGTTGTGTAAATTAGCTCTACATTGTGTTGCTTGCGTTGATGAATGCAGGAATGTAAATGCATGAGCTAACCATTTTTGTCTAAACTGTGAAGCAGCATTATATATGCATCATGTGCATGGTTTTTCCATATATGGCATTAGTGGAAATATGCTTTTAGAGACTTTTTGCTGTGTGAAAATCACACGCACCTGGTGCGTGCGTGTTTTTTAGGTTAGTAAATCAGCCCCATTGTGTTGCAATTAAACGTATGCCTGTATCATTTTATCACCACACACACCAGCACAGTGCACAAACTATTTTTTACATAAATCGCTTATTTACAGTTTTGCGTTACTTCATTTTTTTATCGTTTTGCAAGAAGGCGCAATTTCAAATGTGCAAATATTTGTTATTTATTTACTCAATACAGTTTTATCTTTTAGATTTAGTTGGAAGTATTTTTTGTGTGCACTGATACTGATTTTATTGTGCTTTTATCAATTTAATTGTGTGTTTGTATCGGTTTAATATTAATTTGATTAACATTTGCGCAATTATCGCAGGACCTACAAAATTAGTAGCACCATCTTTTTATTCTACCGGGCCTGTGCTGTCAGAACATATATGGTTTGGGGGGTCTTTAACAAGCCCTAGCAATGCAGCAGTAGAAGATAAAAAAAAATGGGAAAAATTGCACAAACGTTGTGGCCAGCTGAGGTGCAAAGCATTCCAGAGGGCTTGGCAGCGAAAGGGTTAAATGAGCTTTTGGAGCAGAGTCAAGCCTTCTGACCCAAATTACTTTAATGGGAGCACCTGAAAAACATGCAAAAGTAGCTTTGCATTGGCTAAAAATAATAATACAATAATACAGTCAAGTTTTAAAAGCTTGCAAAAATGCCTGAACAAACACTCGCAAAAAATTTTAAACACCCCAAAATGCTCAGCCCTCCTTACTGCTTCATTCTCTGACTCTCTGTAACCACCTACCACACTCACTTATTAGATATGTATGATTATTAGCTCGGCACAATATTGTTTTTTCACACTCACAATATAACGATTAAAAAAGGAAGATGATCGTTACCTCATTAAACTCTGGATTCAGCGTTTTCTTCTTCACAGCAGTTTTATGTTTTGATTTCTTGTCTTCATCTGGTTTCAAGTATCTGAAATACAGGTGACACAGGCGCCTCATTAATGGCTTATTGGCAGTAATGTAAAAATGTTAAATGTTTTACGCCAATTAAAAGTTTATTTGCTAACACCTTCCAGCAGATGTGACCCAGGTTGATTCACCTGATGTATGCTGTCATGGACCTAGAATAAGGCTTCATATATGAGCGACTTGATGGCCAACTGCACGGGCATTTCAGTCCTTTGGGATAGCAAGGACATAGAGGCTGATTTACTAAAGGAGTTCAGAATGTGCATAAAACTAAAAATTGAGGATGCAATTCAATTATCCAATCATGAGCAGATTACATTAATAAATACAAGGCCCACTACAAGGTCATAATAATAAAAACTGAACTCCAGTCTTATCTTCAGTCTTGTACAGTTGCACAGGCTCCTCTCCTGTACTAAAATAGCTTACTCTGATTTAATTGTACATGATGAGCTTCTCACAGAGAAGAATGTCACCTAAAAGCTGCAGGATGTCAGATCCCCAGCTCTTTCCTTCCCAACCAAACTGTCCTTGGTCCGCCCCTTTCATTCATTGGATTTTAGTTCTTTCAATAATGGAGGCTCAGAATCACATGTGGGTGTTACCTAGAGTCATAGCGTCATCTGCAAGCAAAAGCATCCTGCCTAGGAATACCCACTCCTCCAGACTGACATCCACCTATCAAGGAATTTTGATATTTGCATAACTCCTCCCAAAGGCAGCTCACATCTTCCATCAGGGCTGAAGGCTCTTGAAAAAAGTCCTGCGGAAGGGTGCTGTGATGTTTTTAGGAAACTATGTACAGCACCCTGCCGCCCCTCCCACCAGCCATCATCTGCCTGCATTGCATAGAGTAACACAGAGACCCATTAATAATATCACTTGATCTAAAATAATGTATGTATTGAAAACAGAAAGGTTTTATGTAAACATTTTATTAGCATGTTGATGGGGTGGAGTTGGGAAGCCAAACTATAAGCAGCTTAGACTTCAGCTTTAAAGTGTATGTCAAGCCTAAAACCTTTTCCAATCTACTTCAATAACCCCCAATTGTTGTAGGTGGAGAGGAGGCTTGACAGGAGTGGGCCAAAGGCATAGCCAGGTGGGTAAACTGTTCTTTGAATAGGTAAATGGTATCTGGGTGGGGGAGGAGGCAGGAGCCAGGGAGCACAGGATAGGTGAGTTAAGCTGGTGGGGCAGAGCTCTAGGTGAGCATTGCCAGGACTGTTAGGCAGCAACCATTTTCTCTGAATCGTATATCTGATTGAAGAAATGTATTTTCCCACGCTGCAGCATTGTAATGTGGTTCGTTAGATCAATGGAGCCCCATCATAGGTCAAGCATTTTTATTATGTCTGTGTTGCTGTTGGAGAGTTCCCCTTACTTCCTGTCTGGTAAACATTGCCAGTAGGACAGGAACTGGCAGCTAATCTCTCTAAGGGAGCCTCAGAAAGCAGTAAAAACTTGACACGGTTTCTTACTCTTCCACACTCTATCCAAAGCTAAGAAAAAGGTTTTGGCTGGACATACACTTTATTGAGTTTTTTCAATTTTAATTTTGCCTGTGTCTTCCTATTGGGGCGATTTCCCTTCCATTTGACAGAAGAGGAAGGGGGGGTCTCCCTAATGGGAACATACACAGAGATCAAAAGAAAATACTAGTAAAGTGGTCAAGTGTTTTATTTGTTGCCTCTGCCTCCATTGGGAAGAATTACCATCACTTTTTGTATCGGTGACAGCACAGGAAGTAAGGGGAACCTGCTCAAAGAAGACAGAATGTAAAACCTGATTAAAGTTCTGCCCGTTCCCCGATCCATTCCAACTTAATAAAAAAAAACGTTTTGGCTGGAGTTGAGATTTCATATATGGTTTTAAAAGCAGTGAGAAGCACATTTTTAAACTAAAAAGCAGAAATACACTTAAAAAATATAGATAACTATATTTGTTGATTGGTATGCCCATAGTTGTTTTTAATATGTATCTTGTTGGAGTTACATTTTAAACCTGCCCTTATATATCAGAGAATGGTCAGAGGGTGTATGGTCCAACTGTTCTGAAATGTCTTTTGCTCCACCTTCTATCCTAAACAGGGATACCCTAGATGCAGGTACATTTCTGTTTAGGAAATGGAAAATCAAGGGAAGGAAAAGTACACAGGCACTCCAGGAACCTTGGTTCATTTAGGGAAAGCAGTACAATTGGACAAGGTTTGCTGCCTTGCTTTGTACCTCATGGCTTTCCAGGTTCCATAGACATTAGTTGAAGATCATTTTTGAATTATTGCTAAAAGTGACAACATATTGCAATTTATCACTGCTATATTTACTGGCTTATTAAATAACAGGAGACAGATCATTTCTAAAAAAGGTCTGTTAGGTTGTAAAGATCATAGGAAATCATCTGTCTACTTCTGTACTTCTGAAAATACAGGCCAACATTATGGATCTTTACTAGCAGTTACCAGCATTACAGAGGCTAATATAACTCGGCACGTACAGTGTACGTGGCCAGTCATATAGCCACTTTGTGACGGGACGTACACTGTACGTCTCCCGTCACGAAGGGGTTAAACAAGGTTTAGCAACAATTGAACCTAAAAACAATGCCTTTGTCATAAACAATCAGATGGCAAATTGAATAGATAGCAAACCAGAATTAATTACCAATATTACAATACATTTGGCTAGTCAAATATACAGTATATGTAAGCAAGCTGTTATTTAATAGTGTCTTAAAGGTACAAAGACCTAACAATTCCAGTAAATGCTCGCTAATGGGACTCCAACACTTTTGCTGGCTAAACTAATTGTAATCATTAAAGGCACACAAGTCCTCACTTCTAAGAAGGTCTTTGTAAATTCCAAAATGTATAGAGCTGGTGTAGTCAATCAAGTGCAAATTTGATTAGCATTTTTATCAGAAAATGAGAGCTGTAAACCTAGCATGTACAGTAAATGCTGGGGAAAAAAAGTTCAGGTAATGTCATTTAATGGGTTATCTACTTAAATAATGGTCAGTCCTGAAAGGAACCTCTTCCAAGGGTGAGAAATTAATTTAGGTTTTCATGGTATCAAGAATCCTAATAATATCATAGACATAAGATGATTATCACTTAATTTTATGGCCACCCTGCAACGTTTGGACACTCCTGGTTGACCTAATTTCTGAATGAGATCTATAATTTTCTTGTGCAAGAGTGTCTTGCATGGGCAAGTGTAGCTTCAGCATGGGCTGACCTGTGCCGGACATTTGGGAACACAGGCAAAGACTGCAATGGTATTATTATTTACATGACCGTGTCTGCATCTCAGTCCTAGAAATAGATGGTGACCCTGGATGATGCCTGAATAAAGATTGTGTTGTCCTTGTAGAGAGAAAAGCAGATGATGGAATTGTCAGGTGATGTACTGAGATTCTGGAAGAGGTCATGGATACCTGAAATGTTACACTGACTCATTGCTTAGCATGCTGCAGATACCATGAAAAGATATCTGATGACAGCTCCTTTTAAAGATTCTCAGCTACTTCCAGTTAGTCAGACAGGGACTTTGGCCAGACTATGTACTGTATATTGTAAAAGAACCTGTTGCAGGACTATGATATAGTACCTGCTCCAGTAATGTGTACAAATGTCTACCATAGGGACTACTGTATGGTTACCACAAGTATCTCAGCAGCATCTGTAATGTTAATTATGGCTGCACACCTCCCTGTTCTACCTATTCTCATAATAAATTGGCGAGAGAAGGAAGAAAAGACAAATGACAAAGTCAAATTTATTTGGGGTGCAAGTGGCAGCTGAATCAATAGCTAACTAGGTTAAAATTAACCAATTTATTCAAACTGATATTTGAGATATGGGTGGCTACTAGTGGGCTGCATAACCCAATGGCTTATTTTGTGTTCTAGTGGCTCCAGCAGTAGTTCCCGTTGCCCACGTTCTTGGGCACCTCGTGCCATTAAGCCTCACTGTTTCTGTCCTACTCCCACCCTGCTGCATACTTTGCATTAGCCAAGAAAGTGGTCTTATGAAACTGGGGGCATAGATGTCATGTTAGAGCCCACAAGAGATATAAAGACCATGTCATTTTCAACTAAAATATCACTGGGCCAATGACCCTTTAAAGGGGAGCTTGCATTAGTATATATATAACAGTACATATTTCATGTAAGCGATGCGAATTATAACTCCATTATCATTTAAAAAATAATAAAACACTAAATGGTATTACGGTGACTTTTTATTCATTTAGCTGAATATTAGTGGTGCTTGTTCTCTGTGGCCTGGCAAGTGTATGAATAAGCTTTGCACATTCCAGACTTACAGCTTAGAGGATTAGTTACATAGATGTATTCATAAAGAGAGCTGGCAAAAGGCAGATAGTGTAACATTACTGCAGAATGATATTCTATTCCATCCACAGTGGCCATGAAAAATAATTGTTATCTTTTTATTGCTTTCTTTTAACTTGGCGTGTTAAAGCTATAAAACTAAAATACTATTTAGAGAGATAGCCACATCAATAGAAACATAGAAAAGAACGGTTATAAGTCATTAACTTGAGTAATATTTCTGTTAAGACAGTATTGAAGGCAATATTTGTAGAAAAAGAAATCATATTAGGGCAGATGTTGTAATGTTTGGGTTTTAACAATTCACAATTTCACTAGAGAGGTAGCAGTTGGATTTGGAGTATAATGTAGCTGAGCCCTTGAACTGTCCTACTATGAGTGCCATAGTTGAGCTTTGCGCATCAGCACATTTGAAATGTCACTTCATAATAAAATGTCAGAAATGTGCTGAATCAAAAACAAAATCTGTACCTCCATGACATATATCTAGGGCACATATATGAAATGTTCTTGCCACCTACCTTGTACATCTATTCACTGTAATGAACTTTGGGAAAAGGTATCTATATATGGTCAAACCTGAGATGTGTGCAATACATTCTGCTCTGCTTCATAAACCAAATCTAGGATCACTACAAGTCTCTCCTGGATTCAGTATTATTGTGAAGAAGTCAAATTATATTTTTTCTCTAAAATTGCCTTATATGCCTTAATTCTTCATGGCATAGATTCAACAAGGTGTTGGAAACATTTCTCAGAGATTTTGGTCCATATTGATCATTATATTGATGATAGCATTCATATTGATGATGGCATCACGCAGTTGCTGCAGATTTGTCGGCTGCATCCCAAAGGTGCTCTATTGGATTGAGATCTAGTGACTGTGGAGGCCATTGGAGTACAGTGAACTCATTGTCATGTTCAAGAAACCAGTTTGAGATGATGTGAGCTTTGTGACATGGTGCATTATCCTGCTTTAAGTAGCTATCAGAAGATGGGTACACTGTAGTCCTAACGTGATGGACATAGTCAGCAACAATACTCAGGTAGGCCGTGGTGTTTAAACGATGCTCAATTGGTACTAAGGGGCCCAAAGTGTGCCAAGAAAATATCCCCCACACCATTACACTACCAACACCAGCCTGAACAGTTGACACATGGCAGGATGGATCCATGCTTTCATGTTGTTTACATCAAATTCTGACCCTACCATCTGAATGTTGCAGCTGAAATCGAGACTCATCAGATCAGGCAACGTTTTTCCAATCTTCTATTGTCCAATTTTGGTAAGCCTGTGCCAATTGTAGCCTCGGTTTCCTGTTCTTAGCTGACAGGAGTGGCACCCGGTGTGGTCTTCTGCTGCTGTAGCCCGTCTGATCGACATGTTGTGCATTTCGAGATGGTATTCTGCATACCTTATTTGTAAAGAGCTGTTATTTGAGTTACTGTTGCCATTCTATCATCTCAAACCAGTCTGCCCATTCTCCTCTGACCTCCTCAACAAAACATTTTCGTCCACACAACTGCCACTCACTGGATATTTTCTCTTTTTCGGACCATTCTCTGTAAACCCTAGTGATGGTTGTGCATGAAAATCCAAGTAGATCAACAGTTTTTGAAATACTCAAACCAGCCTGTCTGGCACCAACAACCATGCCACATTAAAGGTCACTTAAATCCCCTTTCTTCCCCATTCTGATGCTCGGTTTGAAGTTCAGCAAGTCGTCTTCACCACATCCAGATGCCTAAATGCATTGAGTTGCTGCCATGTTATTGGCTAATTTACAATTTGTGTTACCAAGTAATTGAACAGGTGTACCTAATAAAGTGGCCGGTAGTAGTTCATATTTATTAGGGATGCTCCGATACCACTTTTTTAAGACCGAGTACGAGTACCGATACTTTTTTTCAAGTACTCACAGATACCAATTTCCATTCTGACCTCTTCTCCCGCTGATTGGCCGATTGGATGATTGACAGGCTTCGTCACCAGTCACTCCTGACACTCCTGACTGGTGAGGAAGCCTGTCAATCATCCAACCGGCCAATCAGCGGGAGAAGAGGCCAGAATGGAACAGATGACTGAGGACTTGGAGGCGGAGTTTACTTTTAGCCGTTCGCCCGTGGGGGAGGAGTTCGCTGCCATCTTTTTTAATTGAAGACGCTATGGAGGTCCTGTGTGCGGTGGTTTCGGAGTCCTTGAAGATGGCGGACGTGGCACAGGTACTCGTTTTTTGTATTGGAGTATTTGCACGAGTACTCATGCAAATACTCTGTATCGCCGCCGATACCGATGCTTGTATCGGTATCGGAGCATACCTAATATTTATTATGTACTGACACGCTAACTGCAGTTCTAATTGTATAGTTTATATCTTTTACAGTGCAAGTGATCTGAATTCATCAAGTTCATTATTTTGTTATCTTTATAATTATACCCCCTGCATATGTCCAACTCTCAGCACTCCAAGATTGCAGAGAATAATTTAATCATAATCATGTAAAAGTGTTTTAGCAATCAATATGATGTGATTAGTTAATAAAGATGATGCAAAGAGCACCAATGTGGTTGTGCTTCACCTTCATCAGGTTAGTGCAGGCAGGACAATGAAGGATGATTGCTGATTAGCTGCAATGGGCAACCATAAATAAAGGGTGATGTATGCGGCGGAACATTCAGTCTTTTAGTGGGTGTTTGTGTGTGTGCTTCAACTTAAAACTGTAAATCACAGAATGATCTTATCTGTTGACATGTTTGGTGGTATGGTATGGGGAAGATAGACATTGTAAATCAGAAAGGCATGTATTGTAAGTAACTAATATTTTTCAGCGGCTATTTTGGGTGACTGAGTAATAACATAAAAGAAAAAGATAATGTAGCGATGTGAATATAGAATAATAGTATGTTACCATTTAACACCATCACCTATCCCGTTATTGTTAATATAAAATAAAAAGTTCTTCTGGAGGTTTATCTATAGCTTTCAGATTGGACAAATCATTCTTTGGAATATAAATTATCAGATGTATTGTGTTTTCAATTAACAGCTTTCAAATCATCTCTATAGTTGGCCATGTGCCAGGCAAGCTGTTGGGATTGTAATGCTAATAGGCTGCATGTCATACTTTTGCAGACTGGGTTTGTCTGTGTGTTGATGGTCTTTCATTGATAAGAAAAGCAGTTTGTCTCTCACTGTAAAATATATGCTGCTGACTGCCACCTCCTCCATAAATACACATTTATGTCTTAAATTTCTAATGACAGATTAGGATGACATGAGCTGCAGTTGTAAACATTTATATATTCATGAAGACTACTTTTGTCTAGATACCTGGTGCCCAACCTGTGGCCCAGGGGTCAAATGCACCCCTCTGGTACTTTTATTTTTCAGCTCTCATGTTCCCTGTAAAACAGCAGGCTGTGTTTTGGTGCTTAATCAAGCCAAAATATTCTTTAGAGTGGCTTCTAGTAGTTAAAGTATTTATGAATGCAAAAGATGTAAAAAAAAAAATGCACATGAACACTAGGCACTGTTAACCCTACTTTCATTTGAAAAACAAAAAAGGAAGCAGATACCTTTTTAGGGTGTTTTTTTTGCTGCATTTGACCACACATCCCTGTGCTCTACCACAACTTGGGAGATGGAGCCTGTAGAAGAAGCTCAGCAGCTTCCCCCAACAACATGCAAGGAACTTCATGGAAACCTTAAGCATCGCTTTAGACAGCATGGCTCCTGCCACTGCCAATCCAACTGTGATGGGCTGAACAGGGGGGTGGCAGTTAAATATGACTTTTGCATTTCTCTCTAGGGCCAGTGCATATCTAAGCAACACCTCAATCATGCAATCGTGCGCGATTGCCGCGCGGTCAGGAGTTGCCAAGGTGTGAACCGATCGCGCGGGGTGCCACGTTAAAAAGCTGCGAGTCGTGTGTCGCAAAAAAAGATACTTGTACCTTTTTTTTAGTGATTGTCGTGCGGATTTCACCCCATTGAAATCAATGGAGCCGTGCGGCAATCGCTGTATGCACTAGCACACGATCGCACGGCCCGGGTGTTGTGCGTTGTAGTGCAGGTGTAAACCTAGCCTGAAATCAATGGAGGTGATCAGGGTGGAAAAGATTTATTTCTGGTCTGGGTAGAATGGAAGTGACTCCATAGGAAAAGGTAAGTGTTCTATTAGCGATCATGTTGCTAGTAAAGTGTCACCAGTGGCAGGATTGCTTGTCTGACATGAGCTTTAGGAAAACTTATAAGAACCAATGGTTTAGTTGGGAGGAGTACATTTTGACCAGGCAACATACCCCTTCACACTTTTTGTACCTGGGTTTGTATCTCAAATGTGATCAAGTTTTAACAGACAATACACCTCCTAACATATACATATGCAGTGTAAATAGCACTCGTGATTTGTAACAAGCAGTTACCTATAGTAATGAGGCTTATTTTACTCTAGTCCAGGCAGTTATGTGAAGAGAAGATGACTAGTTGCTTTAGGTTACTGTCTGTGCTTTGCATATCATCACTTCTTTACTGTATCTTATAAACCTGTTATCTCCTCTGGTTCGGTGTTTTATGATTTTGCAAGTTGTGAGTGTTTCATCTGAGAAAGATCAGGAAGCAACAGGATCTCTGACTCATGACCCTTTCTGGTAAGTCTGTGCTGAAAATATAAAAAGGCTTATTTAATAATGCAAAGAACAATGTGCAAAGTGCTGTAACCCATGGCATTTAAAATTCTTATTTCATTGATCCAACTTCTATAAATTGAAATGTAGCAGGCTGCTGTGAGGTGTTGAACTTTGCAAACCACCATTGCTCTTTGCACATTGTCTTATTTAGTAACATTTTCTACAAAGAAAATGCATTTGTTTTGTTAAAATATGCATAAAGTAAAAAGAGGTTACCCACGTGAAAGG
Source organism: Nanorana parkeri (assembly GCF_000935625.1). Classification (NCBI taxonomy): domain Eukaryota; kingdom Metazoa; phylum Chordata; class Amphibia; order Anura; family Dicroglossidae; genus Nanorana; species Nanorana parkeri. The sequence continues at coordinate 757,257 of NW_017306754.1, read as the reverse complement.
ACATGTCAAAACAGCCATGAAATTCAGAAAACAGGAGGCTGAATTAAATGCAGATCTTTCCTGGCCCTACCCTCTCCTGTTTCCCAAGCCTTCATATCGGTAATTATAAATGAAATGAAAGTAGAAATATGAGGGCTGGAGGGCAGTAAGGGCATAGATACTCATACATTTAAAGGCCATGTCTGCTTAAAATGTTTTTTTTGCTCTCCCTCTAAAAAATTTAAAATTAGTACTTGCTCTTATTATGACTGTGACGAACTGAACCGTCACTGGGGCTGCTGGAGGAGCCTGAGAGCTAGTTTCCTCCCTACGGACTATGGACCCAGAACTATGGATGCCCCCCTCGGACCTCTTGGGGTTACATGGAACCATTCTACTAGGATACATGTGGAGTGGATATACTGCATGTCTCCCCTCGACATTACAGACACACACATCACTGTGTTCATTATAGGTAGCAGGCTGTCTGGAGTGACCATTGTTTGCAATGATGGGATTAAGCTCCTCTCTGATTAAGGACATTCATCCCACAGAGTGTCTGGGCTTAAAAGACTTCTAATGCGGCACCTAGCTGTCTGGGGGAGGGGACACACTGCACTCTAATCTGATCCTGTCAGGTATAAACTCTGTGTGCTTCCTTCAATAAAGCAGATCTTGGTTTCCACCTCAACATTGGTGTTGTCTAATGATTGAGTGGTTAGCGTTCTGTCCTAATATATTGGTTCTGTCCAATAATTAGGCAGGTTTGGGCTGAGGGCACTGTGATTCGGGTTCCAGCGGAGAGGAAGCTGATTTCTGACGGAAGTACCCAGTCGGGGTACCAGGCGGTCCGTCACAATGACCATTTATGACCTCCTCTGCTGTTGGTTGCTGGTCCTTTTCCAGGTTTAACTATGACCAGCATTATTCAACCCATTTCTTAGGGCACATGTACACATCCCCAGGGGTTTATTATTGTGCCAATCTGCATTTACAATAGAACGCTATTGAGCGCTGTACCCTGGCTTAGCACATGACTGGTTAGGAAGCCAGGCTGCCTACCAACAAATTAAGCTGGCTTCCTAGCCAATCAGGAAGTCTGGGAGGGGGGGGGGGGTCATAACCCATCGCTTGGCTTCCTGATTGGAAAGAAAGCCAGCTCTATGCTCCCTTGCCACTGCCGGTCAGAGGGAGATCTGCCTCTGACGGGAAGTTCTGGTATCGTAGGCAAGTATCGGAGCAGTACGAGTACTCAACCAAATACTCGGTATCAGTGCATCCCTAATGTTTATACCAAGTTTGGTAGATTAAGGCTGGGTTTAAACTTTTCCAGTCCATAACCGAACATTACGACATATGTTAACATGCAGTTAAGTCAACCCATTCATTATGAGCTTTAATTCATTATCAACCACCATTTTCAAAGTGTTGCCTCCACTTTTCAGAGACTTCAACTGAGATTTAAAATATATAATTGCACATCAAACATTTCATGTACAGTACATATGTTCTGTAGGCAAACAAACATAAGGATATTTTATTTTGTTGTTCCTGATATTATAGTACAAGGGAAGGAATTGATCAATAAATCCATCGAATTACTGCTCTACCTCATAGTTTATGCTTAGTATGTTTCTTTTCTTTTTCTTTTATAGGTTATTGTTTGAACAAAGTTGTGATGATTATAGTGTTAATGAAAGAGCATGAAGAACATTTCTGCAAAACTTTTGGCCCGGTGCAAACATCTGCAGGGAAAGAATATTTCTGTTAGTGAAGTGATGGGAACATATGGTTAGAAGACCAAGATGAAAGTTTTCTTTTAAATAGGAACTGTGCCTTGGAGCATCAGTAGAACAAATGCATTCAATTCTAAGGGAGCTATGCTGAAAAAATAGTTTAATATAATTTTTTTTGTTATGTTGCTTCTATGCCTTTCTTTGAATTTATTGGCTGCCACTCATATTTATATAGACACTGCCTATTAACATGGATTTTTTATGAAGTATATTTTCTTTTCTATGCATTGCATCGTACCTAATTTTTATACTGTATCTTTTCAAGGACTAACTATTGTCTTTACTATATTATCTCTTTCAAGGAGCATCTTAAATTATATCTAAAGCTCAAACATTTTGTAGTTTTGAATAGAGTAGGAAATGGTTAACACTTTAGCCAGGGTTTTTTCCCATTTGTGTAAAATGTTTGACATTTCCCCCCACTTTATGTCATACAATCACAATCTCTCCAAAGTAAGGCACATCTCCTATCAGACAGAACAGAATACATTTCTCTACAGAAAGATTTACCCTTTATTATTCCTATTTTGGCAACAAGTCATCCCATGGTGGATTTTTCTACCATCCACTGGACAAATATGTTGAGTCTCCCCAGCCATGATACCAACAGCCTGACAGAAAGTCTAAATCCAAAAGGTAAAGAAAAGTTATGTCTTTATATAAACTTGTGAAATCTGGGAGGCCAGAAGTTAAATCTTATTTAAATCCAAAAACATATATTACAGCTTACAAGTCCTTATAGGTGGTGGCAGAATTACTTTTCTTTTCTCCGGTTCCTTATTATCACTTGGTTGTCTTACCAATAACAGACTTGCTTTTTTAGAGTGAAGAAACTCACTTAATGCACTGTATCTATTGAGGAGCAGCTTGTCACGCTAGGTTGCTTTCTTGATTTGGATTATAAACACCTCTGCCGCTCCTCATCTTCATTACACTGGGGGTTTGGATAGAGTAGGCAATGGTTAAAACTCCTGTCATGTCCATGGGAGTAGATGGCTGTCTGGTAGGCAGCTCCTTATTTTCCAGTTGGAAGACAGCTCGTTGAAAGGTGTGTGAGTCCCATAAAAGTAATGCACTGAAACAGTAAGTGCATTAGCAAAGAAGCACAGATTAATGTACAAAAAATAATTCTAAACTGTAGATCTTACAGAACGTTGAAGTGAAAGGCTGATTTGTATGAAAGATGACAGGGAGCAGGCAGTGAGAGGGACAATGCTAATCCCAGCAAACACTAGCAGCAACAAGAAAAATCACAGCTGTCACAGAGCCACAGAAAACACATTTTAATGTAAACAAAGAACTTTAAGAAAAATCTCTGCAGAAAGAAACCAAGACTAATGAACACCACACACATTTTCTGCAACAGCAATAAGTGTTAAGGGAAATGAGTCGGAAGGCTCATTAAGTACCATTTCTATCTCAATAACATTGTTCTAACGGTACTTGTCATGAAAGTTCCCATTATGGGAAAATTTTTAAATAAACAGCAATGTATAACACAAGCAAATACATGCTGCTATCTCATACACATGAAATACCCTTGATGTCAGCCAGTGCAAAATGCATTCTACGAGTGTCTACTTAGGACTCCCCCCCACGAGCAATGGTAACTGAAATGTAATGTGAAAACAGAAGAGTTAATTCCATGTCCAGTGCTCTGCTGTGGACTGTACAATTTAACATAGAGTACAATGTCTACACAAAAAGTACACTTCTTATTAATTGTAATGGTTTACTTGGCACCTAAGTGTTGTGAACCATTGGGCTAAATACCTTTAATTTTCATTCTCAGTTCTTTTTCTTTCTCGTACATATTTCTGTTCTCTTTGATCCTGTACCAGACTGACTAAAACTAAAGTCCAGGCATTTTTTTTTGTTCTTGAAAAGGACAAAAAAAAGTCATTGTAATATAAAATAAAACGGAACTCAGCTTTTGGGGAAGTTCTTGAAAAAAGTTAACAATGGTGGGCACATCGTTCTTTCGCCTAGTTTGTATGTAACAACATGCTTGAGATGAATATTCTCCTATAAGTACAAATCGTATAATACGTCCTACTCTTTCGTTTTTTTGGTTCAATCTGATTTTATTAGGTTTAAAAAAAAAATAACAATCAAAAATAGATTGACAAGAGACAAATGTATAAAGTATAAAATACTATGCACAAAATAGTGGCACAAAAAAGAAACATAAGTTCAAGATTCCATCAGAATAGAAGTCCATTTGGCATGTACAGAAGACCATGCAGTCCACTGACTGAGACATAATAGTCATTTAGTAAGCTAGATATATCTAAAAGCCACGTAAAGTGAAGAGTCATGTGATCAGTCTATGCAGCATTAAATAAACAGCATAAGAATTTCCAACCATTCATGTGCATGTATCGAATGTGGAAAGTAGGAATCCTGAATATAACAAGAAGTATAGTGTAAGAAGAGGAGGTTGAGGTAGAAAGAGAAGTAAGGGACGAAATGAAAAATGCAATGAATCAAGCGTAGATGGAAGATAAATGAGAAGCAAAGGAAACAAGCAAGAATGGAAAGGTAATAAAGCGGGAAGACGGGGGTAAAAGGAGCAATAGAAATGTTGCCCACCTCTTGCCACGGTGCCCAATGAGGTCACAGTATTTTTAAGAAAAAAGTCCCATAAATGATGGGGATTCTCGAAACACAAACCAGGCCGACTAGGTATTAGTAAATCTTTCCCCTAATTCCTGTTTGAGTGCCAAAAGAATGCCAAAAGACCTTCCATGTCTAAAATGCGATCCATCTCCACAGCCCATTCTGACAAGATGGGTACTACAGGAGTACGCCAATGTAGTGGAATCATTCTTTCTTTTTTATTTAGCACTATTTAGTTAAAAAAATTAAATCACTTGCCTTTATAACATTTGTTAGTGCTTCTAATTTCACACAAACTAAAGGGTCTACACTTTAAAGCAGAATCAGGACCAAATTTATTATTAGGCATGAAAGGTTCATGCCAAAAGGCGCTACTCTAGGAGGGGTGCCTAAAATCACCAGAAACAGCTATCACTTTACATAATTTGCTCTGTTATAGGAGCCCTGGCATTGCAGGGTTCCTTTATACGTGCAAATGAAGACACAGGCTGGCTTATACAGGAGCTGCTTTTAGAGTTCCTGCAACAGGTGGTGACCCAATTGTCATTTTGACAGAGGTGTCTGGGTTAATCACTACTATTGATGGCTATGAGATGAGAAGAGGAGTGTGGACATGATAGGAGCAGAGCCTTGGTGGACGGATATTCATAAAAATCTTGAGCGCTTTATGACCATTGTTTTTTTCAATGGTCCATCACATTTTGTCAGTGCGGTCTATGTTGTTTGGGTCGCACACGTTTGGGGAGAGGTGCCACTTGAGAATATTTTATGCACACCTCTATCAAGAGACTTGGGGGGTTATTCACTAAAAAGCCAAAGGATCCAGCTGTAGCTTCGGCTGATCCTTCGGCTCGCTTTGGCCGCCTCTGACCGAAGTGATAGCTGAAGTCGGGAGAACTACCTGCCGAAGGGCCGACATTCTCCCCGCAAATGACAGCTGGGCAGAGCCAGCTGTGATCTCATGGCTCGCTCCGCCTAGTTGTAATGACAGATCAGCGTCCCCAAATTACCTGGGGACGCTGATCTGTCATTAAACAATAACAACTGGCCAACTCCACCCAGTTGTTACTGATTGTCCAGGACCTGCTAGAAGACTAGAGTCACTGCTAGCTCTGCCCAATTGTTTTTCTTTTGCCAACATCTGTCAGATGCTTTATTATGCAGAGGGAGTCCATCGCATGCGGTCGATTCGGCGTTCAGCGTTTTTTTTCTTTCTTTTCTTTTAAATATTTTTATTTATTTTTAAATTCTTTTCACTTATTTTCTATTCTGCTCGGTACCTCGGAGGTACTCGGCTATTCACTCACTGCTGTTCGGCCCCTATGAGAGGCAGCGAGTGAGCTGCTGGAGCTTCGGATCAGCCGATCCAGATGTTGGATCAGCTGAGTCGAACTCCTTCTGCATGTACGGCTGTACACGCAGAACCGATGTACGGCTGATTTCAGCTGATGTATGGCTGAAATCAGACGTACAAGACTGAAGTGAATAGCCGAACAGCGTTTAACTCACTTCACTTTGGATGGGTTATTCACTCGGCTGCCTTTGGTTTTTGGTCTTTGCACTTTAATGATCACTGGATGCACTGAACAAATTTTGCTTCTTCAAATTGATTGTTGTCAATTGAAAGACGTTATCTTTTGCACTTTAAGAACTGTATATGAAATATTATTAGAGGTGCACAGAAATTAAAATGTCAAAACCAAAATGAAAAAAATGTCAGGCCGAAACGGAAACCAAAAATGTTTTTTATTTTAACTTTTTCAAATGTTTTAAATATTTTATTTTTTATAAACTTTTTAATTTGTTTATATTTATTTGTATTTATTCATTTTTTATGATATTTTTTATTTTTTACTTTACTTTTAGGAACTTCAGGGAAATATTAGGGGTCTAATCAGTCCCCTGATATTTTATTTTTTAAATAGAAAAAGAGATTGGGGACACAAAGTCATCAATCTCTTTTGTGTTTGTACCACTCTCCTTCCTGACATGCTGTCACAGGAGGCTGAACGAGCGGAGCTCAGCCTCCTGTGACAGCACTGCAAGCTGTCTCTGCCCACACCGCTCTCCTGATCTGTGACAGGAGGCTGAGCGGTGTGGAAGGAGAGACGCCGCCGCTCACAGCGCTCCCCTCCTCCCGCAGCGCTTGGCTGCCTGTCACAGTTTGTCTCCTCCCCACTGGGACACAGAGCAGTCACAGTGGGGAGGAGAGAATACACGGATGTACCGCTGAATCGGCCAGAAAATGGCACTTTCGGCATGCCAAAAGTGCCATTTTCGGCTGATATGGTTTGGCGGCCGATATATCAGTGCATCCCTAAATATTATCTAGAGTTTTTTCTGCTATTTATTTTTATTTATTAATTTTAGCGCTGGGCACTATGTGTTATTGATGTCATTGAGAATGTGATTGCTCTTTTTCACAGCTGCTTTTAGTCATTAGCTTAATATGATTAGGTTAGGAGCGCGGACCTGTTTTATATATTTATAGAATATAAGGATTTTTGAAGATGTGACTTCTTCTATGAAAAGAATGTTTAAAGCCTTAACATGCAGTTTTATTGACATGAATTGAGTAACTCTTCTGTATATAATGGTCTCCGCTTAAATGCTTATAATTACTCCCAACTCCAGCCATATTTTCTTGATGTGTTGGATATAGCATGGAAGAATGAAAATGTTTATCAAGTATTTATTGCTCTCTGTGTCCTAACTGGGGAGATTTTCACTCACTTCCTGATTAAGGGAAGTGTCTCCAATGGACGTGGGCAAAAACAGCAGCAACAAATATTTTCCAGATATAAAGTAAAGTGAAATCTCCCCATTGATGTAAATTTTTTTATGTTGTTTTCCTCATCGTACATTTTCCCTATGTGCCTTCTCTGTTATTTTATGGTAGAGATGTCTCATAAGTAAGAAGATATGTGACAAATGTTTCAGCTCTAGGTGAGTGCTTTTACTTTATTTGCCTCCTTAGAATAATAGAATGGCCAATTGTATGAACTACTACCACATTTATTGTCAAGCACATCTAACTTTTTTTGTTAAATCTGGTATATATATTTATTTTTCTTATAGAATATAAATAAAAAATATGTTTTAAATGATTTGATGGCCCTTGGTATTGTTTTATATCACAGATAATGTCATTTTATGTTATTAATCTGTAGAGCATGATACCCTATATGTAAATAACAACCCTGTGTGTATTCTCTTGTTTCCTCGAGTCTTGAAGTTACTAGGGCGTTAAAGAAAATGCATTAGGCCTAGTCACTTTGCTTCAGGCACTTAGGCAGCAAATGGACAGGATTTTAATGAAAGTAAAACTGTGTATTACTTCTATGTCATTTTAGAACAGAGAGAATCGCAGTATCACTAGACTATACAAACGTGATAAAATATACATTTAATAAATGTCACATTGCTTAAGTTATGGGGGTAACCATAGATCATGAGGCACCATTGTAATATTATATTTTGCACATAACGGTCCTCAAGGGGACACAGGACTGACAAAACTGCTTAACCACTGCTAAATGTTGAAGAGGTGGGATGGCATTCAAAGTTGTGTTACGGTCAGGGAATGAAGGCATACCTCTAACAGAAACAGAACATACAGAAGAAGGGTACAACCAGTCTCCCCCTTTTCCAGGCCGTACAGCAGCCACAAAGATTGCTATGGCTATAGTAATTCCCAGGATGTCACAATGCAGGCACCATAAGGTTCCAGAGCACAACTTTGCTTTGATATGATTAAGAGTAAGAGCAAATATTCCCCCCAAAAATATGCTAAAGAGAGGCACAGAGCAGCCTTTTTTTTCCTTAGAACAGATTTAGTGGTTGTGGCATAGTTTCTATACTATCGTCCAGACAGTATCATTGGTAGTACTGATATTGATCAGGGCAGACCTGCTGGCAATCAAACTCACAGATAGTTGTCTCATCTCTTGGCCTGAATATCATAGTTCTCAACTGTTCCTGTTTTAAAGTGAAATTCCCCTTCGTGGACCCAAATCCCTCTGTTCGATGTTCCCTAAAAATATTTCTTGGTCTGATATCAATATGTGAATTTAAATATATTGTCTCTCTTTAATATTATTAAATGAAAAGCAGATATAGAAAATAGAGGTTTAACAGATCCCCATAACTACAATATACATAATTATATTGTAAAAAACTCATAATGAACATTGGCCTAAAAATGCAAAAAATTATAAAACACACCAATAACTTAGACATATAATTGTCCAATTAGTAGATATATCTATAAACATGTAAATAAACAGTATACATTCAGCCACATGCAACCAAGTACATAAGTCTAATTGCAGAGACTTATTATATACTCTTATTATTGCATACATTGCACAGAGAATGTAAAAAATATTGTAAATGAAAGGTATTCCTATTTTCCATCTCAGAAAGTTGGCACCTATGGAATATACTTAAGGAATCCCATGTAAATCCTATTCCATGGTTTACTTTCACTTCAAGCGACATTGTTAAATCTTAAAAATAATGCATTTGAGCACCTTAACTATTAACACAAATGTATCTTATTTGTGTATCACTCAGCAGTAGATCCTCAAATCATCTCTGAATAGTGCTGACACTGTCCTTTCTTCTGGAGGGTGGCTACTTTTGTTCCCCATGGTCCCTGTGTGTGTTGTAAAGTTGACACCGCACCAAGCTCACTCCTGTGATGGACTGCAGTCTCAATACATATTAGTAAACTAAACGTGAGATTGTAGTACATAACGGGAGTGAGCTTGGAGCAGCCTCTACTTTACAACACACACGGGGACCATGGGGAACAAAAGTAGCCACACTCCAGAAGGAAGGACAGTGTCAGCACCAATTCACAATTCACAGATGATTTGAGGATCTACAGCTGGGTGATACACAAATAAGATACATTTTTGTTAATAGCTAGGGTACATGAAAGCATTTTTAAGATTTAACTCCTGAGGTTAATGTCACTTTACGTTACCACACACCAGTTAGATTTCTAGACATCTAGATTTGAACCTGTATTTTTGTAATCAAAAATTACCAATAACTACTGTATGAATGGAGTGTTTAGATAAACCCTTATCAAGTCCATCTACAAACAATGTCACAGAGCTCACTTGCAGTTCCAGTTACCGCATCAGGTCCCGCTTTATGTGTTATGTCACTGAGGACTGAGAACATCAGAGGTGTGGACACTGCTGGCGTAAACACTCATTTTATTCCTATCTCAATCAACATGTATGGGCAGAAGTAATACATATACTCCATCTTAAATTTGCGTGACAGTGGTGTCCATGCCTCTGATGAAGTGCTCAGTGACATAATTTGGGACCTGATGACACAATAATCGGATCCGCTCTGAGTGATGCACAAAATGAGGTTGGAATAGCAGTGGGAGATAGAGCATGTAATACTACTGTGATCCCTGTGTAGATCACATATGCCTGTTTTTGTACACATTGGAGTGTGCTTGTTTTGCTAGTGTGACACTACTCACTTTTACTTACGTTTAATACATTTACTACAGTTTTACGCTTTTTTGCTATTTTGTGTATTCTTTATACTCTGAACACACTGGATTAATATAGAGTGAAGGTCCAGTTTACAATCAGTTTTCTTAATCAGCACTGATGCAAGCAGTGGGCTGGTTCTTGAGAAGATTTACACAAATATTAAAATGCCTTGATAAGTGAATGTCAGTCTGGAGGAGTGGGCACTCGTACGGAGGATACATTTGCATGCATTGTACCCTAGGTAACACCCACATGTGATGCTGAGGTCAAAGTTTGAAAGAACTGAAATCCGATGTTCATAACCGTTTACAATAAAGATGTTTAGATTACCATATCAAGAAAAATGTGATCCGTTCAGTGTCGGTTTAAATGCAAACGCGTGTGAATGGACATATTTTTCTAAACTGCTCTTCTTCTGGGAAGAGACATCGCCAGAAGACATGCGTCCAAGTACGAACAAACATGACACCAATGTGCATGAGGCCCTAAATTATTACTTTGGATCATAGACGTGTTTGCAAGGGCTACCTTCAGATATTGCTCACTCAGAGAATAAAACTATGCATAAAATAACTGCACATTCTTGTTGCATAAAAGTACATCATTCTGTTTACACAGCCCCCCTTTTCTAGAATTTCTGATTGCTTTAAAAGAAGCGCCCAGTAGCAAAGGAAATGATCAGCAACATGATTATGAAGGGAAAACAAATCTAACAGCCTGGCTTCATTACATTAACAAGAAGCAGTCCATTGCACAGCCATTCAGCCCTTGCTTCTAAGCAGCACTGAAAGCTTGGCTTATCTAATGACCCTGTGCCCCACCTAGGTAAAGTGCAGAATAAATCACACACAATATGACAGTAATAGGTAGAGTAGAAAAAGGATTGGTAGGAGCTGCCTTGTCCACAGACCGCTGTCAGGAAATAAACTGATTATGTCTTAAATAATAAGAGCTGCATCCAAATAGGATGCTATTTTAAATTCCTATCTATTGCTACATGAGGAAAGTAATTCATGTATACTAGAGAAATAGCATGTGTCAGAAACCATTCTATTTGTACCACCCTGTGTTTGCTGCTCTAGCTAAAGAGGAACCACATCTAAGAGCCAGATCTCTGTTAATACCAGATGACCACTGTTGCAGCAGTCACTTGGGTGCCTCCAGCAACGTAAAGTAAGCCTGTGCCCAGGTCATGCACACCAAAGTATTTAGATATTCTGAATATGCATTCTAAACAAGCTATGTGTATCTACAAGTATTGTGAAAAAAAATGATTTTCAGAGTTTCCAACAGAGCGAATGTGTTGCTCTAAGACAACTAATCTTGGTAGGCTGCCAGCCTTCCTCTGTAAACAACCAGCAGGTGTTTCTAAACTGTTAGATACCGACTGAAACCCAGCTTCAATGTCTTTGTTGTGGTCTTTGAGAAATAACAACTTCACTTTAAAAGCAACTAGATACCAGGGATATTTGTTTTAAAGCTATTTTACTGTTTGGTATTATCTGGTTTTAACAAGGGGAACAATTATCAGCAAAGGTGACCTATAGAACATGGAGCAGTTGAGCTAAGTAGCCGACGATCATTGTTAGGCCTAACTACAGTCAAGCATCAAAACCTAGATATAGTCAAGGACACAGCAAAGGCTTATACAATCAGAGTACTAATAGGGTAAGGTCAAACAGAGGTTAGATCCAAAGAGTCCAACAGGTCAGAGACAGAGGTTCACAGGATCAGGGATATCAAGTAAAGGAAGGTAACAGGGTTTAAGTAGACTGAGGACAAACATGAACCAGAAGTAAAATAAGCTACAAGGCAACACCAATAATACAAAAACAGGAACTTGGCCATGATAGAGTAACAATGAAAATTCTGAGGACAGGATAACAAGAGCAATGGCAAACAAAAAAAGGATAACAGGATTGCACTGAAACACACTATTGGCAGCAATACTACCGTTGGTAACTAATGTCTTTTTAAATAAGTAGGTGACTATTTACATGTGCCTGAACAAACAAATAGGCCAGTTATGCCCATGCTGGGACACACATCAATCAACACACATGGTCCTTTCATAACCTTTGCACCAGTAAGGACTTTTGCCCTGAGTCTGTTAAATTTGTTTTAACTACCAAATTTTAACAGAAATAGAAAGGTAATAAATATTACAACTAGGGATGCACAGATACCAAGTAATGTACTCGGTACAAGTACATGTATAGATACTTTTCCAGCTCCAAGACTAGACTAGAGAAAAATTCAAAAGTTAGGAGGCAGCTGCCATTTGTAAGGAGCACACGGAGCTCCTGGGATTTGTACATCTCTGTTTTAATTTATGATTTTGTTTTTATAAACATATATAAAGGGATGCACAGATACCAGTTTTGCGAGTACAAGTACTGATACTTGCCCAAGTACTTACAAGTACAAGTACTGATACATTTTTGTTGACAGTTTTTCTAAAACAATACAGACGAATGATTTCAGGACAGTGGTGGAGCACCAGAGCCAGGTCCCAGCTGCAACCGCTGCAACCCTGGTAGTTCTCATGAAAATGCCAAGTATCGGCACTGGTATCTGAACTGGTATCGGTGCATCCCTAATTACAACAATAGAAGTGTTGTTAGCAGAACCCTGATGTGTCACATTAGGTTTAAAGGTTTAGCAGGCATATTGGTTTTAGCAGGCATATTGAATCATAATTGTTAATAACTGTTTGGCATAAGATTTTTCACACTTTTAAGACATAAAAGAGTGTGGAATGGTACAAAGTAAACAGTAATGACATAAAGAAAAAATAAAGGATAGAATGTAGGGAAAGGGTGACAAGAAGGGGTGGAAGAGTGATCCAGTCAATGTCTTTGGAGTGAAGTCTATGGGATTACGTTTCTGGTAGGCACACTGGCACTAACGTTTGTAAAATTAGTCCACTTTATTGGAGAGACATATGCCTTTCCATGTTCTAGAAGGAAGTTCAGTGTTTGTCATACCTTGGCCACTGCTGGTGGGGTATAGGATATTAGAGCATCATGATGGTGCATTGTTCTTTCATCAGAATGTGGGTTATCATACAAGTATTGAAGAAGCTTTAAGAGCTGTCAGAGGAAAAATGTCCTCTTTAAGTTTTACTTGTATAATCAGGCACTAGAAATGCTTAGGCTAGCAAATATCAGGAACAAAGTGTGACGCCTCTGTACTATGCAATATGGAAGTTTATCTTTTGCTACCATGTAAGTGCTGTGGGGAGAACCAATAAAAATTGCTTATGATAAGGGACTTTCCACAGCCCAGGCTTTATTAACTGATGCAAGCTTTATGTTAGTTAGACAAGACGTAGATGCCTCTCTGAAAGGTTAACTCATGTGTATGCAGCCCTATTGCACGGGTCACATGGGTTAAAACCATCGGATGACTTCTACTGGCTGTTAGATTTTTTCTATGTCTTGTCTCCTCGTACGAGTAATAAAGTCTTTTCTTTGAATCCGAGATTGTTCGGACCTGATTGTTTTAACAATGGCAGGTAAGACTTCCTCAGCAAATATGTGAATGGATCAAATGCATTATATATTTAGTTTAGTCTTGATAAATTACTTTACTTTGTCCCAGAAAGGATCAATCCCAGGACTGATTCAGAGATGTGGCTTAGAGATCCTTATGGCTGAAAAACATAGAGCTAAAGATCCTAAATAAAGTGTGTTGCATTTCTAGGGTCAAGTGCCATTTAAACTACACCTAATAAATATTTCCCTTGATTGCAATTGCATGTACTGTAGAAGTTTTAGAAACATTCTCCCAAATTAAACCCTATCTATCAGAATTGGGGAGAATTGAACTTAGCCCACTCTTTAAGATGTTTACCCATGATTGAGGTCAAAGGGAATGTATAAAAGCCTAAAAGGGAGTTGGGAAATGAGGCCTAGCTGCATTATCATTACAGATAAATAAAAAATTGGAGAGGGGCCTAATGATTAAATTGGGAAACATACGTTATGCATAATTTTGGTAAGGTAAGACTAGCGATGAACTGAATTTTCGGAAATTCGGACATTCGGATGTATTCGAATTCCGAATTACAGATATAACGAATGCAAACGAATCCGAATTTCCATTTCCGAAATTCGGTAGCGGTAGTTCGTTCGAACGTTCATTTCGTTTTCGTTTCTTATTCGTTTCGTTCGTTGAAGAAAAACATTTTCCCCCTCTGTCACTTTGCTGCAAACAAACGAACAAATGGACGAAACGAATAAGAAACGAAAATGAAACAAACGTTCGAACGAACTACCGCTAACGAATTGCGTCCGAATCCGAATTCCGAATCCGAATTGACTTTCACACCGAATCCCGAAAAACGAAATAACACAAATCCGAATTTAAAACGAAACAAAACTAAAGAAATTTTTTGGCAGTGCACATGTCTACTGAACAGGTCCAAGTTCGGTTCAAATTCGAACTTTAGAACATCCAAAAAGTTCGATTTCTAACTCAAACTCAATGCAAGTCCATGGGGGTAGAACTTTTAAAAACAATTGTCCCCTTTTAGGACATCTGATATTCAAGTTATTGGCCATAAAAGGTGTATGGGGATCTGGGGGACATGAATTAATGAAAAATAAAACTTTTTTAAAAATACCGTTTTTAAAGGAGCAGTGATTTTAACATCACTTAAATGGTAACAATAAAAATGAAAAATTCCTTTAAATATTGTGCCTGGGGGGTCCCCTTAAACTGCCTATAAAGTGGCACATCTGTACGATGTATAGAACATGCTGCATCAAAAATTCAATTTCTAAAGGAAAAAAAATAGTTTTGTTTTTTAAAGCGGCAGGTCCCCCTCCCACCGCACTTAAAAACAAAAAGCGTGGGGCTCCCCCCAAAAGTCATACCAGACCCTTAAGGTCTGGTAGGAATATTTAGGAGGGACCCCCTGTAAAAAGAAAGTGTGTGGGGTTCCCCCTCAAAGTAATACCAGTCCCTTAAGGTCTGGGGGGGAAAATGTGGGGTCCCCCCTAAAATTCCATACCAGACCCTTGATCCGAGCACAGGCTTGGTGGAAAGGGGGGGGGGTCCCCCCTCCATCCAATACCAGGCCACATGCCCTTGGCACTGGGAGGGTGCTTTTCCAGGGTCGCCCCTGGAAAAGTACCTTGTCCCAGTACCGATGGGGACAAGGGCCTCTTCCACACAAGCACAGGGGCATTGGTTGTGGGGGTACGGGTAGGGGGCACCCAGATGCGCCCCCCTGTGAATGAGTAAGGGGTACCCTACCCATTCACTAAAGGGTTAAAAAAAGTGTAAATAAAAAAAACAAATCCTTTAATTGAAAAAAAAACACAACAAAGGATTTGGACAAGTCCTTTATTGTTAACCCCCCCCCTCCCCTCCAAAAAAATTGATCCACCGACGTAATCCAGGGTCAATCACGACGTCCAGTGTCCATGATGATGACCACTCGACTAAATAAAAAATAAAACAATAAACAATAAATAGAAATAATTTTTAAAAAGACGACCGCCGTCCCTTCCGCTTGCGACAAACACCTGCCGCCTAATGGCATTTTGACAGATGCCGGCAAAACATAAACAATTGGGCGGAGCTAGACGTGACAGCTAGCTCCACCCATCTGTTAGGTGCAAGCCTTTAGCAAATTAGGACTTCACAAGGCGCATTGACTTGTGGGGTGTTCAGTGGTCAAACACACCGCCGAACACCTTTATAGTTCATGTGTTCAACTTGAACATCCAGCCAAACTCTAGGTAAGACCACAGGAAGGGCTTGGGGATCTTGGCCCATTGATATGTATTGCTCCTCTGGGAAACCAGGTCACAAAAGAAGAAGCCCTTCTTATGTGGTCAGAGAGCATGCAGTTGTTGGGATAGAATCTCTGGGACAGTTGAATAGATGTATATTGTGATATATAACCTCAATTAGGTACTGGTGCATAGTCACAATATATAAATAGTTAAAATAATTTACATACGAACCATCCAGGTTCCAGCAGTCCAATAAGCATGTAAGTAGCTCATCAACAGTCAGACAATACACCAAACACACGTTTTACAGCTGTCGCCCAGAGTTTGCACAAAATGTAGGACAAGGTAGGAGCAGAGCCAGTTGGAGTAAGTAGATCTTGGCTGTTGTGTTTTAAACTTGTGCAGCAGCTACACATGCCCAGTGATATTGGTAGGGAGAAAGGTAATTTTCACACACACAACAATTTCAGTCATGGACAGCCACAAATTCAGGAGCAATAGCCATTTTCTTGGGCCACCCACCACGCCCCCCATGCAATATTGCCCGCTATATGCTGACAGAGCAGAGCCACGCTGCAGCTGGGATGGACAGTCACCACTCCCTGCAGAGAGAGTGAGTGCATGAACTGAGTGATCAGCGGTATGTGATCGCTCAGTTCTCGATCAAGAGAGCCAACCTGTGGGAGCTTCAGTAACTAGGGGGAAGAGCGCATTTCACTCTCCCCATAATTCTACTTGCATGGTAAATGTGGATAATTCGCCACCTACCACTTCCACTGCATGGAATAGCAACAATAATAATAATGACACCTGAGCATGTCCCCTGGTGTCTGTTATTATTATTATTACGTCCGTCCCCCCCGTGTCATTATTATTATGTCCCCCTGGTGTCATTATTATTATTATGTCCCCTGGTGTCATTATTATTATGTCCCCCCCAGTGTCATTATTATTATTATATCCCCCTGGTGTCATTATTATTTTCCCCCTTCCTCCCCCCCACCCCGATAGAAGCCCAACCCAGCAGTCATGTGCACTCACCGTGGACAGGAGGAGGACCATGCAGCCGGGTGTGCAAAATCGATCTTCCTCCTCTGCTGAGTGGGAGGTGACATCCCGGGCTGCAGAGATCTTTGCTGCACATAGGGAGTGGGACAGGAGGCTGCTGCCCTCTAGCGTCAGAAAGCGGTAGTGCACACTAGACGGCTGGTACAGAAACGTTTCAAACTTTCACCAGCTCTAGTTTATGGGGTGCAGGGCCCCACAACAATGATTGGGGCCGGGCAAGTGCCCCTTTTGCCCTGCCTTAAAGACGGCCCTGGCAATAGCACATACTTTCTGTAATAATATACAGACTGTTGCTGCACCTGTTAGACAGGAAGTTGCTGCAAAGAGGCTAGAAGAGCCTGGGGAAACACAGTAAAACCTATATTTTATTTAAAAAAGAGAAAAACGTGGCAATATGATGCAAAATAATTTAGCAAACAAAATATCATTAAGTTAGGGTTCACATCTACTTAAAATTATTCTCAGAAAGCCAGACACCACTCTCCTAGCCTGCAAACACCTCACCTTTCTTGCACTGAAGATTGCTTGTAACATAGGACTAGTAAGTTGTTGGGAATTATAAGATGTCTAATACTTCTCACACAGGTAATTGGCTTCATGACAAATTCCCTTTAAATGTTGTTGTAGTATGAGGGAAGTGGAAGTACTAAACATGTACTAACTGTGATTAGTGAAAATTAACAGGCAGCTCCTAAAGGTAATTTCATCAAATCAATGCAGGCTACGTGAAGCTATGTGCCTGATATCTCCCCCTACGCCTCTTACTAGGGTAAAAGCTCAGAAAAACAATTATTCGTAGTCACATCAAGGGCAGTTGTAGCATCTCCATTTAGCTAATTTTAGATGTAGCAGTAATTGTTTTGTTTGCTGTATGATTAGCTTGAAATATCATTAGCCTCTTCAAATTATTTTGAGTAAAAGATAAGGATAAATCTTGCATGAATAATTTATTATCAAAATTGCTTTCCTTTTTAGCAATATGTCCTAATTATGGTTTGACATTTGGACCTTCTTTGTTGTGTATAAGCACATGTGTGCAAACGAGGGTAAAATGTTGAATAACAAAAACAACAATAAAAAAGTTTGGATTTCTGAACTGCCCTGTAAATTGACCAAATGCCAGGAAAATTAATTGATTTAGATGTTTCATCATATGGGCTATCCAAGACTTTCAAGGTCAACAGATATACACTTGCATTTCGAACATCTGGTATGGAAGAAGCAGTCTGCATCAGCTCATACATGTGGTTCTCTTATTACCATTGCTTTTAATACCTAAATAGTCTGTTCATTATATTAGAGTAATGATCATATGGATTAGTCAGATTTAAATTGGGTGGGCAAATCTAATCTATATTAGGATAACTGCCTGTGTACTGTAAGGGGCTTAATCTGTGCAGAGGGCCAGATTAACATACAGGCTACTGGAGTTCCAGCTTCAGGACCTTCACTAAAAATAGGCCTGGACAGCCTGGACCACCTTAGTATGCCCAATGGCAATCCAGCCGGCTGGGTTGAACACAATCAGGCAGAGGCACCGGCGGCTCTCTAATCAGGCATATTAGGCATCCCCTCACTGGGGCCTCACAGGGCCCCAGTGAGGAGTAAGCATCCGCCTAATTGGAAAGCCGCTGTTCTATAATTTTGTTGCACCTCATCAGAATGCTGGACCATGTCACTTCCGGTGATGCAGTCCTAGCTGTTGGAGGCATGCAGCTGAGACTGCGTCACCAGAAGTGATGCATTCTTATGAAAATATTAATAGAACACTGCCTCTGCTGCTTCCCGTCCGATCGACTGACAGCACCAGACCCATGATGCTCTTAATCCAGCCCTGCCTGTGCATGGTTACTCTTAACAAACACCAGCAATTAGTCTGTCTTTGCCAAATTCTAGGTATTAGGCAATTAAACACCCAAACTAAATGTGGTAAAACTGATAAATATTATCACTGTGTAACCAGATTTCTAATTTTGGCCATTCAGTATCCTATCATTGATCATTGTCAAACAGGTACTAATATGCATAAAGGAAGATTACTAGTTAGGTCTAAAATAACAACAACTATGCTGTTTTGAAAGTGTCACCATTCTAGTTGTCCACATACTTTTTCCTTGAAAGGTGTGTGTTTTTTTTGTAATAAAACTGTCACAGATCTCATAAATCCTGAGAATTTCTAATGATTAACACTGTTTTATTCTCCAGATTGTACAAATTGGTGGTGCTTTGCAACTGAAAATTAGCACTGCTAAATTTCGAACATTTGACCTCTATTTAAAAAATACAGATTTAATATAATTGAGCATTTACTGTATGTAAAAGTAAAGCTGCATTTTGGTATTTAATAAAAAACAAAGAGGATTAGGTAGGGCTAATAGGCTACTTATCTCTGCAACCCCATAATAAGAGTGTTGCATGATGTTCAGTGTTTAAAGTCCTAGCACTGCTTCTGCAGACAGGTGGGAGGATCTCACAATGGTTGTTGATGGCCAGCATAAAGCTGCCACTCCCCTAGAAACTCCACCTGCAGGCCATACAGTGCAGTGGTCCTATTCCAGAGTACACAGGTAATAATTTCTAACTTAAAAGGCAGTCCATATCTGCTTAATGCCTACTGTTCTTTTTTCCCCCAAAAAACCTAAGAAATTATTTACCCGTGAACCAGTTTTTATATATGAGACTTGTTTTAGAGAAAATCTTCTTTTTTTATTTAGCAGTTACTGCTTATTAAAACAACTGGAAACTTTTATATTTCTACATGTATAGAGCAGCCAAAGCCAACACAAGTCAGGTCAATTAATTGGACCTAATCCAATAAGGCCTGGTGTTATCAAGCAAAAGCCTGTGCACTGACATCAGTCTCCTTCATAATTTCCATTAGTATCAATCAAGAGATCAGTGGTTTTGCAGCTTAGTGAACTCAGGACTTCCAGAGAAATGAGATCTTGCTACTTAAAATAAGAAATGTAATAAGCCTAACAGCAGGGATTCATGGAGCCTAATCCAGAAAATATCTGGATTTGTTTTGCAGATTCTATTATAATCGTACACCAATGATAGAGATTTTAAAAACATCCAAGTAAGCAAATGCAAGTAGGATTCCTGTTATTGACCTTGTTTTTATACAGGAATAAGTGATACTACAATATGCTTTCAGAAAATATTTCTCTTACATTATTTATAACTCTGGCAACAAGTTGTTTCATTCAAATGAAACCACATTATGGATTTTTAGAAATGGAAAGTTTTCAGCATTTGGTCCATTGGTTCATTATTAGCCGGCCTGATGGGAAGTAATGAAATCAGTGAACTGTTGAAGCATTTTCTCAATTTTTTATGTTTCAAAATGTTTCTTTTTCTGTAAAGTAAGGTGGATATTTGGTCTCCTGTAGTACCTTTTACAGGCAGCAATAGACAAGTTTCTCTCCTAGCCAAAGTGGAACCTAACTCAATAAATCCCCTTTTTCATAATTGCAAACTCCTCCCCTCTGAAATATAAAGGCCACATTTTTTTAACCTTAGTTGTGCTTGTTTTTATAGACCAGACCATCCCTCCTCCATTATCATCTAGGAGAGAATGACATCTTCTCTGCTCCTTCACATTACATATCTCAGGAGACTTTGGCTTCCACACAGCAGATAGAGGAGGGGGAACTTGGCAGCGCATCATCAGGGGGCCGGTGACTAAACAAGGAAAACACAGCCAGCTCCAGATGATCCCAGGAAAGAAGATGGTGGCGTGGGAACTGTGGCGATCTAGTAGTGGATCAGAGAAGGACAGTGAGTAAGTGGGGTTGATTTACTAACCTTATAAACACACCACGAACATGTATACACCTCTGTAGTGTGTTCCCTCCCAGCATGATCTATGGGTGGAATCTAAACACCTTTGTAGTGTGTACACACCCAGCAGGTGTGTTGTGCAAAGCCCTGCATGAATTTGCAAGGTGATGTTGTGTAAATTAGATCTATGTTGTGTTGCTTGCGTTGATGAATGCAGGAATGTAAATGCATGAGCTAACTATTTTTGTCTAAACTGTGAAGCAGCATTATATATGCATCATGTGCATGATTGTTCCATTTATGGCATTAGTGGAAATATGCTTTTAGAGACTTTTTGGTTGATAAATACGTTTTGCTGTGTAAAAATCACATGCACCTAGTGCGTGCGTGTGTTTAGGTTAGTAAATCACCCCCAGTATGTCTATGTGGATGCCACCAGTGAAAGAGGTAAGAGGGGTTAAAAAAACACACACACAATTGGATAGAGTGATGAGAGGTTAGAACCACTGTTAGTTTTTTTATTGATTTCTGTGTTTCCATTAAGGAGATTCACTCTTTCTATTTGTCCTGATCAAAAATGTCCAAGGGTATGAATGGGTCATATTGCTGACAGAAGGAAGCAGCATTTTAACCATGTGAACCCCTGGTGCCATTTTTGAACAGTGCTAGGAGAGTGGTTATTTGCCCCAGTGCTGTTTTACTGGGAAACAGCAGCTACTGCAGGTCCCAGTGAGGGTTCAGATTGGAATCGCTTGCTGTTAGTGACATCTGATGCTTCTGCATAGTGTTTACATTGAAAGTGTAGTGATGTCAGGAATGTCACCACACTTTCTGTCAGTACAGAGGTTTTGGCAAAGCTGTTGCAACGCTATCCAGCCTTTCCCTACAGCAGTAGATCACTCCTATAGTGATCTATTGCTGGCTAACTGCAGCCAGCAATAGATCACTATTATCAGTGATTTACTGCTGCACAGCTGCATGTAGGGGAGTCTCTATCTGGTCAGTGGAGATTCCAATGAAGATAAAAATGTTTAAAAAAACAAAAAAATAAATAATGGTAATTCAGAATTTAATTCCGAAAATAGAAAGGAGAGGATGCTGGTCTCATCACTGGCTATGTATGCAGCAGGCAGTGGTGAGCAGCAGCAGGGTGAGAAGGGAATAGATGATTGTGAACAGCTGCCTGTTAGTTGCTGATTATATACTTTTTAATTACAGACGTTCCTGGACACTAGCTAACTGTAAAGGTGCCCATACACGTTGCGATTATCGTACGATAATCGAGGGAAATCCCACGATCGTACGATAATCGCAATTATCTGCGGGTTTCTAGCCTGTTCATTCGACAACTGCGCACAGTGCCCTTTCAGCATTGCGGTCATCTGAAGCCCGCCCCTCAGTGGGCCTCAGGTTCAGGTCATAGGTTATATCAGTGGCAAGCATATTAGGTTTTCATAGAAGTACATTAAAGGGAAAATATTTAATAAAGAATTAGGTAACTACATGTGCATTGCCTTATTTAACAAATTATATAATAGTACCATTTTGAGATTAAAATTTCAGGAAGGAGCTATGAAAGCTGGCAGTAAGCAGGTAGAGATACTGTAGTAGTAGTACTGCAGTGACCGTTAGGGATGGTCCGCCGGTTCAATTCGATTCAATTGTTTGAATCAAACATTGGCTGTTCGAGCGCTCGCCGAACGCCGAACTTTATGGGATGTTTTCGACCGCGCAACGTCCCATACTACAAAGAGCCTTTTGAAGCTCTAATTGGTTAAAGACTTGCACCTGACCATAGGTCAGGTGCAAGACTTTGCCCAATCAGGGCTCAGTACTCATTTGGAGCCATGATTGGGCAAAGTCATAATGTCTCTGCCCAATCATGACTCGCTGATCAGATGCCGGCAAACTACACAATCTGGTGGAGCTAGCTGTCACCGTTAGCTCTGCCCAATTGTTTATGTTTTGCCGGCAACTGTCAAAATGTTATTATGCAGCGGGGAGCCGACGGGACGCCGGCCGGCTTTTTAAATTTTTATTATTATTTCTATTTATTTTTTATTCCGTCATCGTTGTCGTCATGGACAATGCTGGACGCCGTGATTGACCGCTTACTCATTCACAAGAGAGGGGGGCGGCATCTGGGTGCCCCCTTAATTAAAGGGGTACCCCAATGCAAATAAGCCCCCCTGCCCGCAGACCCCCACAACCATCGGGTCATGGTTGTAGGGATGAGGCCCTTGTCCCCATCGGCACGGGGACAGCCTCCCAGTGCCGAGGGCATGTGGCCTGGTGTGGGAGGGAGGGAGGAGGATTCCCAGGCCGATGCTCGGATCAAGGGTCTGGTATGGAATTTTAGGGGGGACCCCATGTTTTTGCTCCCCCATTTTTGTGGGTGGGGTTCCTCCTTAAAATTCCTACCAGACCTTAAGGGCCTGGTATGACTTTTAGGGGGAACCCTACACACTTTTTTTTTTTTTTTACATGGGGCCCCTTCTAAATATTCCTACCAGACCTTAAGGGCCTGGTATGACTTTTTAGGGAGAACCGCACACACTTTTTTTTAAAAAAAATGGGTCCCTCCTAACATTTATAACAGACCAAATGGGTCTGGTATTGTTTGGGAAGGGGAACTACACATTTCGAAAGAAAAAAAAAATTTAATTAATTTTTTTTAGAAATGTAAATTTTGCTGCAGCAGGTTGTATACATCTTACAGACCTGCCACTTCACAGGCAGGTTAAGGGGATCCGCCAGGCACGATATTTGAAGGAATCTTCATGTTTACTCTTACCCTGTAAGTCATGTAAAAAACACTGTTGCTTTTAAAAAAACTTTTTTTGTGTTTTTTTAAAAAATTTCATTGATTCCTGTCCCTCAGGGCAATACCCAGATCCCCACACACTTTTTATTGCCAATAAATTGCATTTAAGGCTTGAAAATGGGGACATTTGATTTTCAATGTTCTACCCTCATAGACTTGCATTGAGTTTGAGTTCCAATTCGAACTTTTCCCATGTTCTAAAGTTCGAATTGGAACCGAACACACAGGTGTTCAGCCCTTCACATGACAGTGTATTGTGGTGTAGTAAATTATGCAAACTGAGTGTTCACAAATATTCTAGTTCTTTACTCTTGCTTAGTCTTAACCCTCCTCTGTCAATGGTGCATGCAAACTAGAAATATAAAATTCTCCAGTTTTTTGTTCTATAGATGGATTACACTTGTTATTTGAGCAATTTAAAACTAGACACACAGTGAATCAATGTAGATATGCAGTAAAACTGAAGTGCTGCAGACCTGGATGAAGGCCAACAAACAACATAAGCTATCATTATTCACTGAATATTGAAACTGTACAAATTATATATAAAAGTTGACTATCTGATTTATATGCACAGTGTGTTGCCACTGACTAATTTGTTCTTTTGTGTGTGTCAAAATCTGCTTCTGTTTGTTTCTCAATGGTATACTTGATAGGTTCTTTTTATATGCAAATATAAACTGAGAGTCAGATCCAGAATTTATAAAAAATAATGGTGGTTTTGAACAGGGACAATGAAAATGTTGTTTAGGTTGGATCACCTGATTCTGCACAGCAGACGAGGGGAAAGCCCAAAAGGGGGAAGGCATAGGTCAGATTGAACTGCTCCCACTGAATCCCCAGATCACCAGCTGCAAATGCATGAGGATCCCTAGTCGTGGCGACAAACCTGTCCAGTTTGCTTTTGAACCTGGATGCCAGAAGGTCCATGTCTCTTGGAACAACTCCGGGTGGAAAACCCATTCCCCCAGATCCAGACGGTAATGACTGTGGAAGTACGCCAGCCAATTTTCCATGTCTGGAATGTGCATGGCAGTCAGGGCTGGAGCATTAAGCTCTGCCCATGCTAGAGTGAGGTCCGCCCTCATAGGGGAGACATGAGATGATAAAGGGACAGCCAAATCACCCACAGTTCCAAGACATTGATGTGGGAGTCTGACCAAATTCCCTGTACGGAGAAGGTTCCTGGGACTTCTTTCCAGACTGAGAAGTTGGAATGCATAGTGAGGACCTTTTGTAAGTTACTGGCAGGAAGGATTTTTCAATTTTCAGTAAACCTAGCTTTGATGAACGGATGTATGGGACAATCCAGTGACTGAGCCTGCTTGTCCTACGCAGACACAACATAGAGTTGCAATAGTTCGGATATAACCTGGGCATATGGTACAGCCTCAAAGAACCCTCATGCAGAAGCAAATGAAGGGGGGCTCTTGCCTCAAAGGGTATGGACATGTTTGTGAAGAGGCCTCAACTTCTCATGAGGAAGAAAGACCATGGACAAGGCCATGTCCCTGACCAGGCCTTGATACTCTAACCAGTGTGTCAGTTCAAGGGTGGATTTCTAAAGATTGTGGATTCCACCGCATTACGTGGGTCGAAAGGGCCTAGGCTAACTGACCTTTTACAACAAGAGCATCTAGATATCCTACTTTGTGGATTCCCTGAGAGCAAAGCAAAGCCAGAACCCAGGCAAGCACCTCGGTGTAAACACTTTGGTTGAGTCCAAAATCCCTTTCTATCAATTAGACATGACACTCTGGATCCAGAGGTCCTAAAGTCTCAGAAACGGATAACAGAAAAGGCCAACATGCATCCTTTTATTATGAGGAGGGGTTGCTCCTGGAGTTGGAGGGTTTGCAGACTGCGTTTTTCTGCAAAACAGAATGCCTAGCTTGGACTTGGAGCTTCTTAGCATTCAAAAAGCAAAACGATAGCAAAAAATAGTACTCTTGTACAACAGGCATAGTGGGCAAGTGAAACAATACAATTTTTATCTCCTTTATCTACTAACAACATTTCATAAAAACAGAGAAGCCATGCAAATGACAAGTAAAGATATAACAGATAAAAATAGGCTGGTTTAAGGAGTTGAGAATGTTCATACAACAAATTGTGGGAATATTTACTTAAATTATCCAATCATGTTAAAATCAAATTCCTGTTCACTTTAAATACCTGGTTATGTGCAGATGAAAGAAATAAACAGGCATTTGCTTTGCACATGATTGCATAATTGAAGTGAACATTCACACAATTTATTGAATGCAGTATTTCAACTTTAGTAAATTAGCCTTACATTGACTTTCATTTTGTGTTTGATTCATAGGGGGTGATTTACTAACCTAAACACATGCACGCACCAGGTGCGTGTGATTTTCACACAGCAAAGCGTATTTATCAACCAAAAAGTCTCTAAAAGCATATTTCCACTAATGCCATATATGGAAAAATCATGCACATGATGCATATATAATGCTGCTTCACAGTTTAGACAAAAATGGTTAGCTCATGCATTTACATTCCTGCATTCATCAACGCGAGCAACATAACATAGAGCTAATTTACACAACATCACCTTGCAATTCATGCACAACACACCTGCTGGGTGTGTACACAATACAAAGGTGTTTAGATTCCACCCATAGATCATGCTGGGAGGGAACACACTACAGAGGTGTATACATGCTCGTGGTGTGTTTATAAGGTTAGTAAATCAACCCCATACACTCCATCCTCAGCAGTTAGAAGAAGCCCACATCTCGTTATGTTGTCACAACTTCTGACCCAATAAACTGGCTTGCTTTAAAGATGGTTCATAGCAGCTAATGCAGTCCTAACAAATTGCTTGGAGATGTGAATTCTGGTTAGCCACAGTACAGGAGAAAGTGGTAATTTTTTTAACTGAAGATTTCCCAGCAGAACCCCACACTCAGAATAAAAAATGAACCATAAAATCCTAATCAACACAGGTTTATTTGTGGGAAAGTCGCATGAGTTGGACATCTAGGTCAGCAAAAGTTTGGGGCATTCTTTTCTTCTATATGTTTTCATATTTCCTTCTATAAATTACAATGTTTTATATTTTAAACCAGGAGGCCAAAGTTTTACATCAAGGAAAGTGTGTCCTTGCTCTCCATAACCACCTTAATTTAATATGAAGCCATTGTAAAAATAAATTAATAAATAAAAAAGCGGGTTGGTGGATGCAAATTTCTGGTGTGCCGCTTATAAACGGTCTTGTAATCATGCAGGAAAACAGGGAAATCTTGGCTGTCCAGAAGTCAGTGTGAATCCTTTATTCCATCAATTAGTATCCAGAAACATCTCAGAATACCATCTCTAATGAGATGAGATTTGTGTTTTAAAACTTTTACCACACACTGTTGCTATATTTATTGTGAAATATTTGCCCCATAATAAACGCACAGTTCTTTTAGGGGACAGAATAGTAATAATGATCCGTCTAGAGTGCCACAAATTGTTTTTAACACCGTCAAGTTAATCTCAGCCAGAGATTCACTCTTGCCTCCAGCCATTCTGCTCCACTAATGAAGACAAATCTATGTACACAGATAAAGGTATATTGTTTCAAAGCAAATAATAGAATACAGAGCCCTCCTCAGCATTCTCATTGCTGGGAAATCCAGAGAACACATCTATATTAATGACTGAGCTGTCAATGTGCCAGTCTCATTTTCTGTGAGATTGGCACCTTGACCTGCATTGTACCTATCTAATAGACTCTGCTGTTTTTGCTTTTCTGAAGCAGCCGACGTTAACTACATTGCCAAGTACAAATGAATGTGGTTCTGCAGCTCTTTGTCTCCCTCTTCTCTGTTTCATGGTACCACTTATTTCTCCCATTTAGTTTCTGATCCTGTACTTCCAACTGTTTTTCACTAGGCTTTACAAAACCACAACAATCGGTGAGAACAATGGCCCACCCCTGTGCAATATTATAACATTAACTTTTATTATGTCTGACAAGAGTTTCTATCATCGACCCTAATTATACAGTGCAGCATACATCCTGGCCTGGAGGTTTGGTGTCCAAAAGAGGTCAGACTTATTAAGTAGAGTAGACTTAAAATGAATTACTACTGTCTCTTATAATGTGCACTAAGGCATAGTTCCAGCAATGAAAGCAAACTCTTGCCATTGAATATTTCCACCTAACACGTATAAACGAATAGTTTCTATTACTTTTTTCCAATAGTAATTTTTTAATATTAAATATAAATATAAACATATCAGTAACCTGCCACATTCACACCACACATGCATTATATGGCTCCGTTGCATTTCAACCAAATATAGCTACTTATTAATGGAACTGGAGGCTGGCGCATTTCAGCACCCTAGCTTTTTAATGTGGCTCTGGCTTGAAAACCTTAAAGTGACATTAAGGGCAAAAGTCCCCCACCCCCCACAGTGCTAAAGTAAGGACTTACCTTAAATGATGCCTCTTAATCTGATCTTCTTCTTCTTTCCTGTAGTTTTTAGCTGTCCCTCCAGCGCTGGTGCGGGTCTCCAATCCAGCGCTGACTTCTATGTCCTCCTCTTCTCTGATGTCCCACGGAATCTGTGCGGGTGCACGCTGCTCCATATACTTACCTTGTGTCTCTCCTCATCTCCTGGCCGAACATCTGAACTGCACATTTGCCCGCCCCAAGATCCTTTGCAACGATACATTTTCAGACTGGAGCGCGCAGCGGAGACACAGATAAGTATTAACCCTTTTAAAACTTTTTTTTTTAATCGTTTTGCATATGCTAGCAGTAGATATATGCAAAAACATGCAAGAGTTTAATAACCCTTTAAGAAGCACAAAGGAAAGCTTTGTGGAAGTTGAAAAAACCCTTTAAAAACAATGAAACCCACTGCAAGCCATATTTTGATTAGATTTATTCCAACCTTTCTGTGTGAATTTATAATAAAAAAGCATTAAATATGAGCATGATTTTTTCTGTTCGAAAGTAGTAAATGCTTAGTTTCTTAACATTTAGACCTATCCTTATGCACCTGTATTGGTTCTTGTACTGGTTTTGGTAACTTGAATACAGAAATGAAGACGAGAGACAATATAATTGAAATGACATCGTAGTCAACATCAAAGGAATTGAACTGGCAGGAGTGGAATATAAGGCCAGCCTGTTCGCAGATGACGTCATGCTTACCTTGACACAGCCGCACATCACTGTCCCTAACCTGCTTGACCTTCTACAGCAATTCTCCATTATCTCTGGGCTGTCAGTGAACTGGGGGAAATCCACTGCTTTAAATGTAACTCTACCCGCCCCTCTGTATGAGCATGTTTCACCAATTTTTCGTTCGCCTGGGCCAAGTCTTACATTCGGTACCTGGGTGTTGAAATTATGGCCTCATATAATACCTTGTATTCCACAAATTATATCCCACTATTCAAAACGTTGAAACAACTACTTACCTCCTGGTCAACTCATAATCTGTCCTGGCTGGGTAAAATATCAGCAGTTAAGATGACGCTTGTACCCAAACTTCTGTATCACTTCAGAACCTTGCCGGTACAAATTCCCCCATATGCCATGCGCTCGTTGCAGCGGAGTATCCTCCAGTTTATCTGGCATCCCCTAAAGGCCAGGGTGGCGAGAACTACTCTATACAAGCATAAAACTGATGGACGAGTAGGCCTCCCCAATGTATTGCTGTACTATCAAGCCGCTCAACTCATACCATTGATAGCTATGCACCAGCGTCATTCACCCCCTCTCTGGCTTATGCTGGAAATCCCAAACTGCTCTCCAATGCCTCTTACGGCTCTGCCCTGGATACCAGCCTGTGATAGGCCGAGGACCCTAAGCCCACTCATGCTGCATACACTAAAGGTATGGGACTCCATCAAATATTCAGCACACCTGCTTTC
>NW_017306754.1:706338-727282 GCF_000935625.1 Nanorana parkeri | reverse complement strand
CTTGTGCGCTAGTTGCAGCGGAGTATCCTCCAGTTTATCTGGCCTCCCCTCAAGGCCAGGGTGGCGAGAACTACTCTATACAAGCATAAAACTGAGGGGCGAGAACTACTCCCCAATGTATTGCTGTACTATCAAGCCGCTCAACTCATACCATTGATAACTATGCACCAGCGTCATTCACCCCCTCTCTGGCTTATGCTGGAAATCCCAAACTGCTCTCCAATGCCTCTTACGGCTCTGCCCTGGATACCAGCCTGTGATAGGCCGAGGACCCTAAGCCCACTCATGCTGCATACACTAAAGGTATGGGACTCCATCAAATATTCAGCACACCTGCTTTCACCATACCTCCCATTGCTTCCCTTGTTCGCCCAACCGCTTTTCAGGCCGGGCTTGGAAAACCCCAAGGCCTTTAGTTGGTGGACAGACAACGGATTCCGGGTGGTGTATGACTTACTGCGCTCCTCTGCCATTCCTTCCTGGCAATACTTAAGGGAACATAAGCAAATACCAGGGGCTGAACACTTTAGATACCTCCAACTCCACCATTGGACCTCCACTCTAATTCAGAGGAGGGACCCCTCCACCTTATTTACCTGTTTCGAGCATATGTGTCTTCATTCCCCGGAAGGCCCAGGCTTTATAACAATTCTCTACTCACAACTGAACAGATTGGTCAGCCACACTTCCCACACCTATGTCTGCAGCTGGGAAGGGGACTTACACCGACAATGGTCCATGAAGGAATGGCAACAGATATGGCGCAATATTGCAAGATGCTCCATTAGCGTGACAAATGCAGAGGTAGCCTACAAGGTAATGATGAGGTGGTATCTGGTCCCAGCCAGGGTAGTGTGTCTGTACCCCACGTCCTCGGGTACCTGTTTCCGAAGGTGAGGGGAGACGTGGGATATGCTACACACCTGGTGGCGCTGCCCCCTGGCTACACGGTTTTGGGTTAGGATATTCAAACTAATTGGATCCCTATTCTCTACACATATTCCAATAAATCTTCAATATTCAATAACCTGTTCCATATGTCTATACCAGGTCTGACTAAGCCTTAACGGGCTCTGGCACACTTTATTTTTTTGGCAGCCAAGCTGATGCTGGCTGGAAACTGGAAGAAGCAACTGCTTCCCTATGTCGAATTTATGCACAGTTTGGACAATATTATGCTGAATGAGCGACTGTCTAGTATCTTGGAGGACAAATACTCATGTTTTCTAAGTGTGTGGGAACCCTGGCTCTTATCCTGTCATCCAGTGTACGGGCTATTGTGAATAGCCCGTACAGCAGGCTCTCGGTTCGAATTAACCGATGGGCTCACGTAACCGAAGCTAGCCAAAGGATCGGCCGAAGCTACGGCTAGATCCTTCGGCAGCTTCGTGAATAGACCCCAATGTCTTTATATTGTTTGGAAAATTTCAATAAAAATATTGATACAGAAACGACATCGTAGCAAGGTGTGTATCATGGGTGATCATTCATTGCAATGCTTTTAGGTGACTAGACACCAGCTGTCCCAGATTCTTTATTACTGAGTAAATACAGCAATCGTAGGGAGGAGGAAAAAGTCAAGAAGTATAACCTCCAATGGATTTATGTTTTAGAGGAAGTTGCCTTTAGAAACATACAATATGAAAGGAGATTTTCAGCTGAAGTGTACGTCTTTTTTCCTTGGATAGTCGAATATATTTATCATGAAGCTAATGCTGTTTTTTTAGAGCCTCAATTTTCCATAATGGCCATGCCTTTCACCATGTTGTTTGAGCATGTTTAGAATATTTTATATAATACCTTTATCTTTATTGTTATTTTAGGTTTGATGTTCAGTTGACATGATGATAGAAGTTGCACCCTAATGACTTCTGCAATGGGCAAACCCTGATCTCTAGTAATAAAATTTGCACTCATGGTTGTCTGTCTTACACATGCATATTTTGATGTATTCTGTTCTATATCTGTATATTGTGGTCAGGGCATTATACTGTATTGTCTCTTGGATGTGCACATTGTGCAACATGATTTTCATTCCAAACATCTTACAAATAAACACATAGCTTTTGTATTTAAATTGTAATGGGATTTTAAAGTAGACAATTGCAAAAAGGGTATATATTCCAAATGTGGATAACCTTTACTTCCTCTACATCTTGTTTTCAACTGCAGCTGGAATGTAAACTATTTTTCTATTGTCATGTGTATTTTGTAACTTATTGTAAAACATTTGTACTACATTTTACTATTTCTGTATACATTTGCCTATATTATTCTTTGTGATGCTAATATCATTTTCTGAATATGTAAAGTCTTTCTTAGCAGTGCCTCGAGTGCGCTACTTTTCATCTCACTACATCTGTTGTGTTTTCATGTAGCACATATGCATCCTTAACTTTCTCCTAGTGATTCTAGCTTTAATGGTGTTCCCTTTTTGATTTTTAGGCATGTATAATATACCTGGGGAAAAAGTAAACCAACAGCTGTAGTAGATGAGCTGTTAATACTCCAAAGACATGCTGGTAGGTTAATTGGCTCCTGTCTAAATTGGCCCTGTATGTATGTGAGACAGGGACCTTCGATTGTGAGCTCCTTGAGGGCAGGGACTGATGTAAATGTGCAACTTTGTAAAGCGCTGCGTAAATTGTCCATATAAATACCTGTAATAAATAAATACATATATTTTCCATTAGCTTGGTTCACACCAGCACAGCCTAAAGTCCACTGGGAAGGCCTGTCTAAATACTGACTTTCTCAAAGTTGGTATTTGCTTTGACATGGCTGATAGGCCATGGGGTAGGCTTATTGTCTACTATTAGGAAATAGAGAAACACAACATGAAAATGCATGTGCTGATGGCTTAAGCTGTCAGCTTTCTGATACAGCTGTTAGTTTACGGGTTACATTTTTCCAACATGTTCACTTTAAAGTAGTGTTAAACTCTCAAACTTTTTTTCAATAATGAATCCTGATCAAACAAATATACATTGACCAATAAAGTATTTCTTACAATTTCCCCCAAGCACTTAGTCATTATGTTTCTGAAAAGCTCTCCCCAACTCTCTCAGCTCAGCTTCCCTGAACTTCTTGTCCAGTGCACAATCACAAGAGACAGAACAACCTTTAGCAGCAGCCTATGAACTAGCAAAAACAAATGGAAATGATTTAAGACATGGCAAATATCAAATCATTTTTTGTATAGGAGGATGATTTATCCCTCAGGTTTGTTGCACAGCAAGGCAGCCCAAAGCAGGAGCATCAAAACAGATTATGAAACAGATTCACTAGAACAATGCAACTTGATTAATATATTTTCCTGCTGCTGCTGAAAAGTGGCATTATAAACCTGCCTCTGAAAACTTAATTGTGTATATTTTGGATGAAAAAAAACTATTGAAAATCCCTTTCTAAAAGACAGGCAACTTAATTTGCCATAGATCATGCCTGATTCTGCTGCTAACTTGCTTAAAATATCCTCTGCATTGTCTCTCTTGCAAGTAATTATTAGCTGAGCCAATATCCAGTAATAAGGAACGCGCACTGAAAGGCCTTTGAAAGTTATATTTGTAGCGTAACTTCGAAAAAAAAATCTTTGCTGTGTAATTATCCATTTTGTATGCATCCTGATTTAAGAAACCCTGTTGAGATTCACAGATCCTTTGAATTTACTTGCAATTATGTTCATTCTGTGTGTGATATTACAGAGACATGCTGGCATTGTTAGCAATCACAAGAAAAAAAGCTTTCTGTCAATATTAATTATTTTCTAATTACAGCACACATTTCATGTCTGGGAGTAAAAATACTGCTATACTGTTCTAGTGCTCAAGAAATAATATAATGAAATATTTTTTTCATATAAGTCTTCCTGTCTTGTCAATTAGCTTCAATATGGACTATAAAGTTATGACGCTGATGTAATTACCTTTATACACATCCATATTTTTAGTACTTTCTTTATAAATGAAGTAATTTAGGTAAATACACTGTACTTTTCAATGAGCTTACTACTTTGCAGCTAGTGAGAAAACAATTTTGCTACATGTGCAAGCCCATTAACAACCAAACCACCAAAGTTCATGTAATACTCCCTTTAGGCAGCTTTTGACTCCTAGTAATTATAACAAACATAAATGTCTACAATTACTCATTTGTAACAGTCACAAGTATGTAAGGAGTGGGAACCCCCATATAAAGTGCTTAGACAAGAATGAATTTGTGTGTATGTATATACCTTATTATTTGTAGAAACTATTGCTTGAAATTATTGTGAGGGGTCTCTCACAAGGCTCATGCTGGTTTAAGGCCCATATAATGGGAAGAAGGGGGAGGGTAGTAATAACAAGTATAAAAACAGCATGAATTGATAGAGTAACAACAGACATGTCAAAGGCAGAGAAGGTAGAATCACCACAATTATTAACAATAATCTACAGGAACATTTGGAGGTGTGAAACAGCATCATAAGTTTGGACTGTTAGTTACCGTGTCCAAAATGTTGATGTCTCATACTGCAGCAAATGGTGGGGCATGATCTTGTCTCTAACCAGCATGCTTTTTTAGCACACCCATCCAACAAGACAGCAGATCCTATTCTCATTATAATTTTACAGCTAACTAAAGAATGCAACACTGCCTTTGTATGCCAACTTCATAGGCATAGGGAAAGCACTACAGGGAAT
Organism: Nanorana parkeri; assembly: GCF_000935625.1. Classification (NCBI taxonomy): domain Eukaryota; kingdom Metazoa; phylum Chordata; class Amphibia; order Anura; family Dicroglossidae; genus Nanorana; species Nanorana parkeri. Next base: position 722,600 of record NW_017306754.1, on the reverse strand, counting down.
CCAGAGAATTACAATTGAAAATGTTTTGCCGTGCTGGTGTTCATTAGAATTAGTGAATATTGTGGACATGCTCTATAGGGATTTCTCTTTTTAATTTACAGTTATCTATTATCTTCATCAGTAAACCTGATAAATGCCTTTGGAATTATAATTGAAGTGAAGCAAGGACACATTGATTCCCCTTTTCTGTTCATCTTTGGCATAAATTAGATAATAAGGAGGACAGTCAGTGATACAAGGCATGGGCTGTGTTGGACATTTATCAGCTGCTCTAAATATATAGATTTCATGGACAACTTTAATTTTTTTACACTTCCAGCTGAGGCCAATGGTAAGGCCATTCCAGTAGAACACACAGAACTGAAGCTCAATGCCAGCAAGAGTAAATATTTATGAATTATCAAGTAAAAACACCCATTATGCTGTGGATGACACTGTGGAGAAGATAATGAAAATGTGAGACACTTCACTTATGTAGGTTCTGAGATGTCAAAAAGATACCAACAAAGTAGTACTCAACATGTGTAATGTTCTCAGCAATCTATTGTAAGGAGTGGAGTCATGGTTGATAGCCACAGACTGGAAGTTTAGCAGAGCAGGGGTGACCTTAACAATGTTTGATACAACACCATGCCCAACAACTAGCTATGAAGAGAATCCACAAAGCCCGAGTCCAATAACTAGCTATCCACAGAGAGAATCCACAAAGCCCATGTCCAATAACACGATATCCAGAGAGAGAATCCGCAAAGCCCATGTCCAATAACTAGCTATCCACAGAGAGAATGTCAACAGAGAGCCCAACAAAATCTTTGACAAATGTTGTTCTGGACAAATAGTTGAAAACACTAAAACAGGACAACTGGAGCAAAATTAAAAAGAGAGATAAGAAAGAATAAGGGTAGACTTGTGGTACCATGAGAGATATAGTGCAATTATGTCAGTTGTTTTCATCATTATTAGAAGTAAAAAAGTATTCTTATCTTTAATCTTAAAGGAGAACTATGAGGTGATTGCTTTTCACTCGCCTCATAGTTCTAGCCGACCTGTGACAATGAGACTGTCACAGGTCGGCTTAGTAGATCGGGAGGTGAGCGAACACATAACGGCGTTCGCTCACCTCTCGATCCTGTCACGGCTCTCTGCCGTGAAAGGGGAGGGGCTGGATTCCCCCCTCCCTGCTCCGATCCGCCAGCACTGACTGGCGGAACGGACGGGGGAGGGGGCGGGTACAGCTGGCTCTGCCTCTAGATAGGCAGAGCCAGCTGTTAGTCACACAGCTGGGTGGATCCAGACATAATTGTCGGGATCCGCTTCAGTTGCGGTGTCTCAGTATACCGCGAGCTACAGCTCGCAGTATACTGAGCCTAGGGTGACAGGAGGACGCTAGTTTGTGTCCTCCCGTTACCCTAAGGAGAACTATGGGGAAAAGTCTTAACCCCATAGTTCTCCTTTAAGAACCTAGCTACACAATATGTAGCTAAATTGACTACAATACACTCCTGACATCAGATATTCCCTCAGCTGAAAAATATGAAAACATTGCAACAATAAACATTTCACTTGGAAGATCTCAAGCACCTGACATTTTATAACATGATATATTCTGTTTATAGTCATTGAAAAAAAGACTTTGAATTTAAAGCATATGTTTTGCAAAAAAAGTCCAAGTAATCTGAAAAGGGGAGGTGCCGGTACTTAGAAAAGCCTGCACACAAACTTACTTTTTCTACAGTGAGTCATCATGAACCTGGTGCTCAATTATATAAATATTAACTTCAGCTCCTGAGTGAAATCTTTGGCCTGTACCTCTCTACTGAAACCATGTATCACACTGAGAGGTCAAATGCAAAATGCAAGTGTGCCAAATAACCTATTTGAACAACGAACCACCCAGGGTCAGTGTATTTGATTTCTGCACAGATACATTTTGAACATTTCCAACAGTTAAAACTAAAGAAAGATCACAGTAGATGATGAGAAACCCATAAGTTCCCTTTCGTTCCAGATTTTTGGTTTATTATATTTTAGTAAAGTAATAATCCATTTCAGTACATTTGATGTAAACAGATCACATTTGGAGAATAAAGTGAATTAGAACCCTCACTGAAACAACTTGATGTATTCAACAATGCAGACTTCTATATGCTTATTCATATACAAAAGCTTTGTAATCTTTTGAAAAAAAAATTAATTTTGGAAAAGCCCACTGGTAAATGCTTAGTTGCATTGTGTTTTTCCTTTCCATAAATTATGTTTTATTCACTAGTAAAGTGTCTATGAACTTGCTGGACAAATTGAGTAGTCAATTCTCTAGCATAGCCCCCTCCTTCCTAAATGTCAGAGCCCTGTTCTCTTCTAGGAAAGTCTAATTAACGTGCCAAATTACTCTTTGTGGTTTAACTCCTCCTCTCTTATATGCAGCAGCCAGGGGAGGAGTGAAAGGGAAGACTACAGATTGTCACTGAGTCTGTTGTGGCTGCTGACATCAATGCAGGAAGGGGGTGCCCAGAAGTAGTCTCAGTGCTTTTGTATCTTTACTCAAAGTAGTATTTTATAGATAAAAAAGTGCATACAATTTTTTACAATCCATATATAAAATCATGGAAAGATTTGTGTTCAAATAAATGGTCTGGGAATAGGGTTTCTTTAATCCTACTCTATATTCATTAATATATAATTAAATGTATTTTCTGCAGTTAAAGTACCAGAATGTAACTAGGTATCAGACTTTTGCAACCCCCTGTACAGCACTGGTCACAGTGGGGGAGGGAGAAGCAGCACAAGGAGCCAATCTATTGTGCTGCGGTTCAAGTAGTGTGTTGATAGCAGGAGAAAGCAGCGTGAGCTCTTCGGTCTACTGTCTAGTCACAGGTTTGGAGTTGGGAAGACCTGTAAGTGTTAGTGAACTGTAGCACAATATCTCTGGTCCTTTGCACTGTCAGACAGGACTGTGCCATGTGGCGGAGCTGTAAAAATTTTCAGAAAAGAACTTGCCAGGTAAAACAGCTCCCTTATATGTAGTTTATGTGTGTATTTTGTTGTTTGCCTGGTGTTGAACTTCAAGGGTTAAGTTTAGTGGGGAGGCCAATACTTAAAGCAATAATGTATAAGCTATAAGGAAACGCCAAAAGGATAATAGTTGTTTAAAATTCACCACAAACTTGGGCAATTCAAATTAATTTGTTGGAAAAAAACTGGAAGAAAACTACAGTACATGTAAAAAAAACTCAGTTCATCAGATATCTAGACAGATAAATGTATACGCAATGCTAGGTAATTTTTCTCCTGAGCATTTGCAGTGATCTACAAATAACTACAGACATCCCATCTGTCATATAATTATGTTGAAATGAGCATCTACCAGGGTCAACTATCTGATGTTAACACATTGCTTAAATGTAAAAGTTACCATTTTCATCTCCTCTTTACTTCCTTTACTCAGTGATTATTGCTAAAATAGCAAAAAAGGGCTCAAATAAAGTAGTTTGTTAAACCATTTATACTTTACAGTCTGCATTCATATAATATGTTCTACATCATTTTATAAACTCTAATTTACTTGACTTGGTAATTAGAGCAATTGGTGCCAGTTCACCCAGAATTTGGCAGGCACATTAGAAAACAAGGATATATTTGAGAACTACAAAAACATCTTTAAAAGTAAATAATTCTAGAAGTAGTTCCAAAGTAATATAACATTTCAGTTGTGACATGTGTTCTAAAAGTGTATGTCAGGGCAAAATCATATTCAGTACACCTCAGCAATACTTGAATATTTTTCAAGTGTTTTTAATGCTGCAAGTCTGAATAAAAATAATTATGATCTTCCAGAAATGCACTTAGCTCCCAATTTCCTCTTTGATCTGCCAACACAATAGTTTGGCTGTACTGAAATCCCAACCTGCATTGTCAGCCCGATCTGCTGGAAGGCAGAACTTTGTCTATCCCTGCTATTCTCTGTCCCACTTCACATGTATACATTGATTTATTTTCCAACAAAACAATGCTGCTGTCTTGACTTCCAAGAGCCTACCCACGCTGTGTGTAGGGAATGGGTTTTTGAGAGATGTAGTCCTAGGGGACGTGGCTAGGTCATTCGAAACTGAACTCCTAGCAGCAAGACTTTTACAAACCTGGTGATGATGTCGCAGGGACTAATAAAAGTTGTTTCTCAGCACAGGAACATGGAAAAAAGTAATGCTGGGACATGCTGGATCCCGGGAATCAAGGTGAGGGGTCAGGGGGGGGAAAAAATTACAAAATCAATATGGCAAGAGATGCGGGATTACTATCAAAGAGGGAGTCTGGCTTCCTCAAGACAAAAACATTCAACACACCCACTTTTTATACTATCCCAAAAATCCATAAAAACAACAAAAATCCACCGGGGAAACCCATAGTGTCAGCAGTGGGAGGACCCCTAGAAAATCTGGGGAGATACTTAGACCACCTCCTGAAGGAGATGGTCTTCAAGCTACCCTCCTTTATTATAGATACAGGAGATATACTAAACAAAATTGAAAATCTAAAGTTTGAGGGAGGGGCCATCCTTGTGGGAGTGGATGTGGAGTCGCTGTACACATCCATCCCCTTTTTAGATCAAAGCTACCCAGAAATGGGGGCACAAAGTGAATTCCTCATAGAGATGTTAGATTTTGCCCTATCAAACAACTTCTTCCAGTTCTCTGGGTCATATTACAAACAACGTAAAGGAACTTCTATGGGAGCCCCATGGGCACCCGCCTATGCATGCCTACGCCTTGGGTTCTGGGAGTTGGAGGTGGTTTATAACCACCATCTGTACCTGAGTCATGCTAAAACATGGCTCAGGTACATTGATGATGTGCTAATGGTGTGGCAAGGCAGTGTAGGACAACTAGAGGAATTCATCTCAGAACTAAACGTAAACATCCGAAACCTTAGACTAACATTTACTTCCAGCAACTTAGAGATTCCATTTCTGGATCTATTGATCCGGATAGAAACAGGAAGACTTACTACGAGAACGTTTAGAAAGGAGACTGCGGCTAATACACTGCTTCATGCGAATAGTCACCATCCCCTATCATTGAAGCAGGGAATTCCCACAGGCCAGTTCCTGAGGATTAAAAGGAACTGTACTGAACACAAACATTACCTAATGGAATCCAGATCCCTATACAATCGCTTCAGGCAGAGGGGTTACTCACACAGAACACTTCGAACAAGTAAAACAAAAGTAGGACAGAAAAATAGAGCAGAGATCTTGAAGGGCAAAAACAATAAGGAGGAAGAATCAAAAAAGAATAGAGTAAATTTTGCAAGAATGATTACACAATATGGGTCAGGTTGGCCAAAACTGAGACAAATTTTTGAAAAACATTGGCATGTCTTGAATCTGTGTCCGACACTCTCCAATATAGTTGGCCCTCGCCCACTTTTGACATCAAGGAGAGCTAAAAATTTAAAAGACTATTTGGTGAACTCCGAATACAGGCCAAGCAAAGACAATTTGTCGCTATCAATTGTTCAAAGAGTTTTCCAACTTGATCTATCTTGTCCATACTCCAAATCATCGTCTGTCAAGGGGATCAGCACTGATTACTATCAGGTGCTTTACCTGGGAGCATTTCCCCGTTTAGTTTCTGCAGGGATTAAGCTTGGTCGCAGTGTGTGTGGGGCCCATAGTTTGTATGAATGAATGTTTTGAGTGTCACGAACAACTTTGTTTTTTTATATTGCATCCGTAAGAAGCGGAATTGTTGTTGCAAATAATTGATGTTTTCTAAACATAATAAAGTTTATATTTTTATAAGATTTAGATGGTCTCGGTCTGTTTAAGCAACCACGTTCTGTGATCCTCACTTGGAACACTTCCCTGTTTTTTTGTTCATCAAACCTTGGTTGCATAACCTTAAATGACCAATTATAGGAATGCACATAAAGGGATTTGTATAGTATATCGGAGCTCCAGGGAATATACAATTTTTCTTCACAATGCTGGGACATGCTCTAGGTCATTGCTTCTTAAAGTGTGGGTCGCGACCCCAGATGGGGTCCCTCAAGTGAACAGGGGGGTCGCGATCCGAGTCCCTGGCCAGGACTGCCATCACGGAGGTATGGCCGGTACTTGTGTGAGGGGCACAGGCGGCTGAGGTCTGGGCTCCAAGCTAGATTGTTGTATTTCATTTTAATGTATAATGTATTTCATTAATAAACACATCCAGGTTAACTTTGCTAAGCTTTTCTAATAAATAAAATTAAAAATTAAAAGTTAAGTCCATCTACACTTATATATATTAGTTTTGTTTTAATGTTAGTACGCTGAATCACCCACTGGCTTCTTAAAACCCTGTAACTTGAGCATAGAAATCTTCCCATTATGGTTACCACAAAGCTAAGCAAAGCAGTCTTGCTCCTCCAACTGCTTTTGAAAATGTACAATACATAAATAAAATAAGTATTAAGCAGAAACATCCTCATAACAGCTGTGAAAGGCACACAAAATTGACCGCTAGAGATTTCATTGCTGAATTCTCCCTAAAAATATGAGAAGTCAATGCTTTGTTCATTATTTATAATTTTTGTAATTTTTTACAAAATGTATATATTTTTAAAGAGCACTGTGATAACTAGATCAGGTAATAGGATAGGTGCTTTTTCTAATGTACAGCATAGCCGGACAGATATTAAATAATTTACAGTCATCAGGTTATAGGAAAACTGGAGTACAGATTTCAAGCACATAAAGCAACTCCTAGGGAAGAGATCTTTGTCACTATGATCAAAGAATAACTGTTTTTTTGTAGGATTGCTTAAAAAGAAAATTCCTGCAAATTGCAAGGTCTGCTTATCTTATAGCCAACTCTAACCCTCCATGTAAAAAGCAAAGTTTAAAAAAACTTAAAAATTTAAAAACATACTCTCTTTGTCAGTGAGCTCACCATGGCTAGGATTACATTAATGGGCCTTCTCATGGGATCCTTAAAAAACTGACTTCCTCCAGTTTTGAAAGTCAGGTAGCCAGTTATTCAACCTATGAGAATCAACCCAATAACTGAAACATCGATTTTCAACAGGCTTACTCAATCTTATAGTTGAACGCCAGGACAATATAAAAGACAAAAAATAATGCAGCTCTGTATTCATTAACACAAAAATACAAATCCACTGGCATGTAAAAAAAAGGGTCTATATATTCACCTGTGTATTTAGCTGTTTGCCTGTCGTTCCGTTTTTAAAAAAACGATGAACTAATTAAATAACCAATTCTGTGCTCCCACCCACTATACTATGTAACGTAATACCTTCTAAAAACTCTTAAAAAGATGGTGTTTAAACCAGTATAAAAATTATACCTATAATGTGAAAAATATATATGTTCATGAGCTTGTCAAAATTATTTTACACATGAATAAAATGGAACAAAAATAATTAATTGCTAAGAATACACTTTGAAGGTCATTGACCTGTGGCAGGCAGGGTTTAGTGAAATTTTTTTATGCTTAGGTCATATACAGGTGAAACTCGAATAATTAGAATATCGTGCAAAAGTAATTGCAGTAAGTGCTGCAAAAGGGGCCCAAACCAAGTACTGAGTACATATGCATGCTTGTACTTTTCAGAGGTCCGATATTGTTCTATGTACAATCCTTGTTTTATTGATTGCATGTAATAATCTACTTTTTTGAGGTTGTGGATTTGGGGTTCTTGGGGTTTTCATGAGCTGTAAGCCATAATCATCACAATTATGACAAATCACGGCTTGAATTATCTTGCTTTGCAGGTAATGAGTCTATCTCATATATTAGTTTCACCTTTTAAGTTGCATTAGTGAAATAAATGAACTTTTGTACGATATTCTAATTATTCGAGTTTCACCTGTAGATATCAGGGCATACTATTTTTTTCTTAAGTTAGAAGTACAGAGATTTTTCTCTCAAGTCCTAGATATCATTTATTTCAAAAAAGGAGATCCTTCCAGGCACTTATTAGCACAACAGCAAAACAACAGCAAAACAACATCATGTGGTCTGAGGATAGAAAAGATTATTTATTTAAAAGAGAGATAGTTCATGGTGGCCTTGATGTGAACACTGTAATATACCAGCCTTAGCCATTTATTACTTGAGATCTAACACCTTTAGCCTTTCCTAAACTTTACAGGGCCAATATTGTTCACCACATCAAAAAACACATAACTTGAGATTTCCCGGTCCGTGCTAGCTGTTTTCTTTTTCTTTCTCTAGAAATTCTAGAAAAACACATTTGATGCTGTCTTTTTGTTCCTGGCCTCCTGATTGTGGAGCTTTTTATCGACTTGACACACTACAGATTCCATTAACAAAGCAACAAGAACAGTGTATCTCTACTTCAAAGTGATGCATAAATTAGCTTCTGTGTGCACTCTTTGCTATGGTTAAACACAGCACAGCTAGGGGAAATGTATCAAAACTGGAGCAGACAGAATCTGTAACTGATCAGCTTCTCTTTTCAGTATGCTCAGTTAAGCATGAAAGAGAGAAGCTGATTGGTTGCCATGCACAGCTGTTTCAGATTTTGTCTGTTCCAGTTTTGATCAATTCCCCTCTGCTGAGTACTGTGCAAAACGTTAAGAAAAAAGGGCAAACAATCTTTGAAAGAAAAAAACATGCAGGCACAGGGTATTAAAATTGAGAGAGGCCACTTTTTTTGCATTGTGTGTGCGTTGTTTTCAGAGATGTTTTTTTATGCAGATTTTTTCTTAACATTTTTCTAAACCTTCATGTATCAGTACTGCTTAAACCGAGCGGGGGGTAGACCACCGAACGCATGTCCCAAAAAAATAGCTATTATTGCAGAAAAAAAAAGTATCATGAACAGTACACAACTATGTTGTTGCAAATGCACTAATATGACAACAATCACCTTAAAGCCCACCTTTGCAGGGGTATTTTTAATAAACATACTCCAGCAATGTAGACCAAGTGTACCTGAAGCAGTCACATGCAGCTGATGTAAATGAACACAGAAACTTACATTTTTTGTTAGCTTTCCTCTTCATATCAACGTGTTAATTTCTGCCTCTGTGCTCTGCAAAAAATGTGTCTATATCTCCCCCCCTTCTTGACAGTGTATTGTGTGTAAAGGCAGAGCTGGTGCTTACCCGATCATCTTACAATGGGTGACAGGGAGGGGGGCAGCTAATTACAGTCTGACACCCTGGTTATGGGTGACAGGGAGGGGGGCAGCTGATTACAGTTTGACACCCTGGTTTAAGGCCTAATAAATTTTTAGGCTTCAGGCCTAATAAAACCTTCATAAAAAGATTAGGAAAGCCTGCAATGTGAGCCATGAAAATATGCACATGTATACATCATCACTGCACCTCTTCATTACTATAATAAATGCTAATCACTTCCAAAGGTGGAAATTGACTTTAAACATGCTGGATAAATCAATCTGTAACCTGACTGTTCACTGAAGAATTTCATCCAAAATTAAACTGCGCAGTATCTCTTTAAGCTGGTATTATTTGTTCTGACCTTACAAAGCTTCTCTTTCTGACATGTTTTACCACAACCAGGGGGTAGAGATGATTAAACACTAGGTGGGACAAAACATGTCAGAAAGTCTGAGGGGGCCCGGTGTGGATTGCTAACTTAAAGTCGCATTAAACTCAGGAGTTAAATCCTAAAAATGCATTCAAGTATCTAAACTATTAACTAAAATGTATCTTATTTGTGTATCACTCGGCTGTAGATCCTCAAATTATCTCTGAATTTGTGCTGTCTTTCCTTCTGGAGGGTGGCTGCTTTTGTTCCCCATGGTCCCTGTGTGTGTTGTAAAGTAGCCAAGCTCACTCCTGTGATGGACTACAATCTCACGTCTGGTTTACTAATTGGTATTACGATTGTAGTCCATCACAGGAGTGAGCTTGGGATGGTGGCTACTTTACAACACACACAGGGACCATGGGGAACAAAAGTAGCCACCTCCAGAAAGAAGAACGGTGTTAGCACCAATTCAGAGCTGACTGATACACAAATACAACTGAGTTATACACAAATAAGCTACATTTTGGTTAATAGTTAGGGTACTTGAATGCAAGATTAAGATTAACTTGTGAGTTTAGTGTCACTTTAAGCTGGCCATACACTGGTAGAGTTTTGCATGAAGGTTCATACGAAACATCCTGTCAAAACATTCAATAACACCATCAGAGACTTGCCAAATAGCGTTCAAAATTTCAGTTGATCTTAATATTACATTTTGGAGTGAATGGGGTTTCCTAAACAAAAAAACACATTCACTGATAGAAAGAAAAAGAAACATTTTCCATCCTGCTCCTTTAATTTTTTTTTTTGTCACTATGGTCGAAAACTATTGTTCAACTATTAAAAAATCACTCGAGTGTTCCCAAGACAATTTTTTTCAAACAAAATTCAGCTGGTGTATGCCTAGCTTAAAGTGCACTGTACCAGTAAAATTAGATGGTGAACCACTTCCTTTTTGTATGGTCCTCTAACAAAATATTTAAAATGATGTTTCCAGGAATGTATTAGCAGCTCAGTAAATCCAGAAAGTTACAGAAGATCATGCATTTAAAAATAATTTATTGCAGTCAGAGAAGTAATTTTTATGTAGATTTTTTATAAAGGACGTCAGTTCACAACATGCATCCCTATTCAACTACTCAAAGATGGGCTAAAAAGAAGCTCAAGCTCCACATGTTGCTTCTGTGCTAGTTAATGTAGTTTTGATTACTTTTTTTTGCTTGTTGAAGTAGTTGGAGGAATTTCATTACTGGAATACTGCACTTGTAGATCAAAGGAAGATTATACTGTCTTTTTTAGTACCAGAAAATGTTTTATTGATATTTTTTATTTTTTATATTTTTTATTTTAATCTATTTTTTTATATTCTCCATAAATTGTTTAAGCCAAAGTTGAAATTGTGCCTGTTTATGTTTCTTTCTTGTGAAGTACTGGCTTTGCTCATAGTATTTTCAAAGTCTATTTTAGAAACAGCACTAAATCTGGATAATAGCACCACTCTCCTCATCTGATGATGGCTCCTACTCTTACCACACCCTATCCAAAAATGCATCATATCAGTCCATCATTGCTACACGCAGTTCACTAGCCTATAGTAAGGTTTAAGGAGAGGGTTCTTGATTCAGGGAGCTGAATCCATATTTACATGCCAAGGTGGCCTGTGAGTTGAGACACAGATGAACTTAGGGTGGAAAAAAATGCTTTATGGGGAGTCTAGGTAAGTTGAAATCCTGCATGAGAAAGCTTAACAGATGCTACCACAAAGTAAAAGTTGTGTAAATCTTTTTGCCACAAATTTCTCAAAACCTTGTCACTCTATATGGTCCCTCAGTAGTTATGATGATGGCAAATATATTTTTCATTTGAATACGTTCTGATGCTTTCAATGCCCAATAGTGATTTACCTTGAAATTCAAAGTATATGTAAAGGCAATTTTTTTTCTAACAGAGTTTTTAACAGAGTGTGGAAGAGGTAAAAGCCCTGTCAGATTTTCATTGCTAAAGCAAAAGCAAAAACAAGAACAATCAGAACTGCCTAAACAAATACATTTAAGCAGAGCAAAAGGGGAAAAGCATTGCTTTCCAATTCATGCACTGATATACAGTACGTGTTCCGTAGATGGGAACTTAAATCATTTTGAGTTAGTGACCACACTTTACAGAGGTGCCTTGACATGGTATTTTGCATATATACACAACAAAAAACCTTCGTTTGTAACCTGAGTAGCTGAAACAGTTTAGATTTTGTTGGCTAGTATGAATGTGTGCTGGGTATTGTTTGTATTTTTTAAACTTGAGTGTTTTTTTTAATCAATGTAAAGCTAGTTACCAGAAGAAGGAGATGATTGTTAAGTGCAAAACTGTGTATTACATACATTTTTCAGGCACTCCCCTTGAAGCCTGAAGTGTACAAAATGCACAATTTTGCCTAAAAAGAAGCTTTATTTGGCTTAACTCTGTAAGCAACAGGTGACTCAATGCTCAGGTGTGATCGGGCTACATTGAAAATAATGAGATTCTTCATGTTGAGCTTTCCAGGGTGCCTTAATGTCTTTATTCAACCTCAAATACTATGTAACTATATGACAAAACAGTGTAAATGGGGCCTCTCACATCCCATTGTGTCTCTGGGACATGAAGTGTTGGATGATCTCCAAAACAGACAGCAAAAAAACAAAACTCAATTCAATCAAATCTGCAAAAATTGTATTTTGTACTCACGGTAACATCCTTTTCTTGGAAATTCATTGAGGCACACAGGTTTCAGAGACAACTGGGTTATACCGCCACCAACAGAATTATTTAGAAAATAGCACGCAAAAAAAAACAACCAGTGACCAACCTGGTATAACCTTCAACATGTCTCTGTTTTGTAACCAGCAATTTTGAGAGTAAGACCATAAACACAAAGGAGTGGGACTTGTGTCTCTCAATTAACTTCCAAGAAAAGGATTTTAAGGTGAGTACAAATGTCCAATTTTTTTCTCATTCCTTAAGGAACACAGGATTCAGAAACAAATGGGACATCTAAAAGCAGTCCAACTGAGGGGTGGGCAACACAGAAAGAAAAATGGGGTGTACCTGCTGATCAAAGGCTGCCTGAAGGACCTTACTCCCACAGATAGCATTGGTGGACTGAAACCACCTTAGAAAGGATGGAGGCTTTAGACCTTAACACCACTTTGCTCCTGTGTAAAACCAGAAAAGTTTATCTATAGGAAAAAGCTGTCCCGCTGTGTTGGATGCCTTCAACTTACAATCCACTCCAAATTCATCAACAGTTGTGTGGCCACCTGACTGTTCCCTCTGGAAAAAGCTGTCCCGCTGTGTTGGATGCCTTCAACTTACAATCCACTCCAAATTCATCAACAGTTGTGTGGCCACCTGACTGTTCCCTCTGGAAAAAGCTGTCCCGCTGTGTTGGATGCCTTCAACTTACAATCCACTCCAAATTCATCAACAGTTGTGTGGCCACCTGACTGTTCCCTCTGGAAAAAGCTGTCCCGCTGTGTTGGATGCCTTCAACTTACAATCCACTCCAAATTCATCAACAGTTGTGTGGCCACCTGACTGTTCCCTCTGGAAAAAGCTGTCCCGCTGTGTTGGATGCCTTCAACTTACAATCCACTCCAAATTCATCAACAGTTGTGTGGCCACCTGACTGTTCCCTCTGGAAAAAGCTGTCCCGCTGTGTTGGATGCCTTCAACTTACAATCCACTCCAAATTCATCAACAGTTGTGTGGCCACCTGACTGTTCCCTCTGGAAAAAGCTGTCCCGCTGTGTTGGATGCCTTCAACTTACAATCCACTCCAAATTCATCAACAGTTCTGTGGCCACCTGACTGTTCCCTCTGAAGTGCCTGACACTGACAACCTAAAGTGTAGTCCTCCTTGGTTCCTTCACGTGTGGCCCCCTCCTTGGCTTGAACCTGGGAGGATTACACCACATTTACACAGGATTTTATGAGCCAAATTGCAATTTCAAATTGCTCACTCAGGCCACAGAGGACAAAAGCATACTTCGACCCCTTGCCCTGCACTTGCCCTGCCCTGCCCCAACACGTTGCACCACAAAAAAGGACAACTTAGCTGTATTACAAGGTAAGATCTTGAATACTCACAAATGATGCAGCAGATGTTCAAAAGTGTGGAAGGACACCAGTAGTGATTAGAGAACTGGCTCGGCTCCTGGTTCGCTTGGGCTCTTGCCGAACTCAGCCAGAAATCCAGGTTCACCAAACGTCCAAGCAAACCAAGCCCAGGACAGCTTGTGTCCTAGAATCCAAAGACGCTGTGCAGCCCAGCCACCTGTCTACCAATAAAGCTGTGTCGGTGGAACAGCACAAAAACGAGGTATGCTGGGGTTACACCAGGCTGGTTGCCGGTTTTTGTTGTCTGCCACTGTCCAAATCCTCCTGTGGATGGCAGTACAGCCCAACTGTCTGTGAATCCTGTTTTCCTCAATGAAGGAGATAAAAATATTTTTTTTCTGCATGTTTTTTGTTAACAGTATGTGGCTGTATAAGTCACACAGCATAAACTCTTCACTGCTAATATGAACACATGACAGTAATTATATTATTAATATGCCAAACATTTTTGACAGTTTTCAGCAAATGTCAGAAAAAGCAATAACACAATGCAACACAAGTGTTTATGTTGAAATGCTCAAGAACCGCAGCTAAATCCCAGTTGGCAAACATATAAATAAACAACAGCTTAGATGATTTGAAGTGGATTTATACATTACTACAAATTAAGTACACCAGCATTGCATTAAATCCCTTGTTCCATCATATGAATATTTCCCCGCATATCCCTATGGTATTTCAGTGGAGTAGGTTTTGTCTGGATGCAGAAAGGATGCAGTTAGTATTTTGCATGTATTTCCATTCATTAGGAATGACTTAAGACTTTCCTCACGGTGACACTGTGTTGCTTCAATATTTCTCTTGAGATCCAATTACCAGAATATAAAGACAATGTTTTAGATTTTATATAATTTTTCATAAAATGTCTTTGATCTAAGACTAAATCCATGGTCTCCCACCTAGGTTCAATGAGGCATGTAAGCTTAGTAAGAAGTACAGTTGTGGTTCCAGTGAAAAATAATTATATCACTCAACTAGTGTCACTGCTATACAATCTTTGTTGCCTTCATTTCTGGCACCCTCAAGGAACTATTCAGTCATTAGCATTTCTAGGAGCGCTGCACCATTCTAAATAACAGTCACAAATATATCTCTGTAACAGAAAGCAACAAGAATATCATATGGATAGATACCTTTCTGCCAGTCTCTTGACGTACTGTCTTTAAATATTCCATTAAAGGATACGGAGCCTGGACATAGCATAGCAAATCTGCAATGCCAGCAACAAGGTAATAAACCTTTAAGAGAAAGTTCACCCTAGAATTGTTTTTACTTTATTACATCGTTATTTATTATTTGTGTTTGCTTTCCTATACTGTAAATTATACATTAACAACATCACATCACTAGTTTAGTATCAATTATGAATAGAATCTTCCTTTAAAAAAAAAAGAACCTTTAGGCCCTTCATAAACATCTTGTGCAATACTGTACTACACAACATCATATTTGCCAATTCTTCATTAGATTAATTTTATCCACACTTTATCCTAAGATTCTTTCTATTGCTTGAAGCCTCAGAATGAAGATATAGGAAAACTTTGTTTTAACCTAGAACAGATTATTTATTAAAACGACAGTTGAGTACTGCTTGGACTGGAATAAAGGTGCCCATACACTGCACGATTCTCGTACGAGAATCGCGGGAAATCCCGCGATCGTACGAGAATCGTGCAGTGTATGGAAGGTGTGCGACCGTTTCTACTGTACGGTCGCACGTCTTCCGTCGAACCAGCAGGCTAGAAAACCCGCGGGGAATCATAGATTCTCGGCGAGTTATTGGCCTGCTGGTTCGACAACTGCCGAACGGGCCGGTGTGCGCACGCGCACACAGCCCGTTTGCAGTCATCGTAAACCCGCCCCTCATTGCATTCATCGTAAGCCTGCCCCTCAGGGGGGCGGGCTTGCGATGACCGCAAGTATGATCTGCCTGTCCAAGATGGGCAGATCGTACGTTTTTTTAAGTACTTTACAACCCTCGCAAGACAGAAGTCTTGCGAGGGTTGTAAAGTGTATGGCCACCTTTAGGAAGTGGATCTCCCAAAAACTTGTCTTGAAAAATTACAAGTTTGCTAGGTTGTTACTAACTAACTGTAATGATAAGCTACCACCCCACAAATGACCAGGGTGGCTGTGTCACTGTGGGGGATTGAATGCCAGAGCAGGGGAGGAGAGTAGACCTTGCACAGCACATGAATCTACAATCATCTTTAATAAAAATGTGATGGTCTTCATTCAAGGAAATATTTTAAATCAGACACAAACAGAAAAAAATGGTTGGGGACTTACTTTATCTATAACAGAAAAAAAGGAACTGGCTTTAGATATAAAATATATTTTAAAATATATTTTTATGTTTGTTTTTTTCATGGTAAAGTACTAAGGGTAATGGATTATTTTACTAGATTACCTGGACAGGAGTTATCTACCTACCTCCACTAAGGGCAAGTAATGAACTATGAGTTGTGAAACATCTGCTGAGGATAAGTACTAGTATATTGTTTGAACTCCTACTTTAAGCACCTACCCGATGGTGACAGGCTCTTGTTCTCCTCTGCAATGAGTGACATGCTTTCATGCATTTTTCTTACA